>NC_137691.1:21043105-21078105 GCF_963989245.1 Nansenia antarctica
CACATGGCTTACAGGGGGAAGACATGACACACAGTGCAACAAGCTGTACTTCATATGATCATCAAATGTGTACCTAGCTAACTAGCTGCTCAGATTGTAAATCATAGCACTTTCCATCATAGAGCTAACTTAACTGCTGAGCAACAACATCAACACCAACACACACACAGGGTCCTACTGACCCAGGGTAACACTGACCCAGGGTCCTACTGACCCAGGGTAACACTGACCCAGGGTCCTACTGACCCAGAGTACTACTGACCCAGGGTAACACTGACCCAGGGTACTACTGACCCAGAGTACTACTGACCCAGGGTCCTACTGACCCAGGGTAACACTGACCCAGGGTAACACTGACCCAGGGTACTACTTACCCAGGGTAACACTGACCCAGGGTAACACTGACCCAGGGTAACACACACACAGGGTAACACTGACCCAGAGTACTACTGACCCAGGGTCCTACTGACCCAGGGTACTACTTACCCAGGGTAACACAGACCCAGGGTAACACACACACAGGGTAACACTGACCCAGGGTACTACTTACAACTTACCCGGGTCACTCTCCAGCTCCAGCCAGCCTTTGTTCATATTTGCATTCATACACCGTCTGTCGACATGTGGCTATGTGCTCTGCCAGTCCATGTTCAAGAGATTAACAGTAAAGCTTAATGTAACAAACTCAACACACTGGGAACAACTCTAATCTGTCAATCGTGTTAGCTAGCTAATGTTAGCACGTTCACTGGCTAGCCCCGGAATAAACACAAAAGAGCGACGCGTCTGTCGCCTTAACTTGCGTCATCGAGCTGCGACTCAGATGTTCGATGACGTAACAAGTAAAACACGACATGTGACCATCTGTGGTGCTTCTGTATACCAGTGAACATCACAAACACGAACACGATTACACAGACATGCGGATTCAGTCTGCGTATATGGGCAGAGATCTGTGCCACTAGAATCTGAATCTGAATTACTGACTTTGAATTTGAATTGCTCAATTTGAATAATTTGTTTTACTTTGAATCACATAATTTGAATTTGTATTGTTTAACTTGATTTAGTTTTTCAATTCAGTTATTCAAGTTATTCAAGTTAAATACAAATTCAACTTATGTGATTCAAAGTATTTTTTTTTAATTCAACGTCATTTTTTTCCTTCAAATTGAGCAATTCAAATTCAAAGTCAGTAATTCAGATTCAGATTCTAGTGGCACAGATCTCTGCCCATATACGTGAATTAACTAAAGGCTTAGTTACTTTACAAACACAAATGATGAGTCAGACCATAGTAGGGGATAGTAGTAGCTGAGTCTCTATTTAACGGACTGTTAATAACAGTGTTATTGCATTGGAGACATGATCATGTTCATGTTTCAACAGGCAGTCCCGCAGCCGTATGTTGTTTTACTCAGTGGAATCCTCTCACCCCTGAATGCCTTTGAGAAGAAAAAAATGGTTGGATGTGTATTTCATTTTATTCACGTTGTGATCATTTTCCTTACACACTTGTCAACAAAAAGCTAATAATGCTGATATATAACGGGATCGCACTGCTCTGGGTGGTTTGGCCAGAGAGGGTCGCCGAGAGAGAGACAGTCCGACAGATGTCGCCAGACGCGTTCTGATGAGCCTTCACTTCCCCGGCCGGAACCTTCGAGCGGGCTGTTGTCCCTGAACGCAGGAGGACACACTTTACTGTTACCCACAAAGAAACTGTGAGGGGGGAATTAAATAATAATACACTGTTTATCAAAAACAATTGATTGATCGCCAACTTTTGTTACCAACTGTGAGATTTCCTAAGGGAATACACAAGGTAAGGAGCTCGGTGATGTGAACCTGAAATGTATTTGAGTGTGAAATGTTTTGGGTTAACGTTAGCTAGCTAACTAGCTCTGTCCCCTGGACAATAGACGAATAGCGAGATTAGCCTCTGTTGCTAGGTCAAATAGCTAACAACAAGCGAACTGCGTAGCCAGTCAAGATATCTGAACACTAATGAGGTCAGCCACTGATAATGTCTCTGGAATAAATGGTAAAAAATATATATATACCGAGCTAGCTCAATTGGTGTTGTCTTCATCTGTTCCCATCGTATTACTCACAACGCTACATCTGAATCGCTCCATCGTTGTTACTAGCTCATGTTAGTTAGCCCCAACCTCATCCTGTCCACATCTGGATCCTGGGTTCATTCATGTCATCTTGCTAGACAGATATCTCTCATCTCGTGTGTGTGTGTGTGTGTGTGTGTGTGTGTGTGTGTGTGTGTGTGTGTGTGTGTGTGTGTGTGTGAGACAGATAGTGAGAGTGTGGGTGTACATGAAATGGAAGATATCATACGTCCTGAACAGTCATACAGATAATATTGCATGAGCAGTTCTGCAGGAGTGTTCAAATATGTAATGCTGGACATGCATGCATTATTGAAACCCCTTCGATGCTCTGTCAGTAGACATCATGGGAAGCCAGTAGGAGCTGAGTGTTCACCAGGAATACATCGGAGGATGGGCTCATTGTAAATGCATGGCATAAAGAATGGTATCAAACATGTGTGTACATACACAATATTATTCAGTGTTGCTTATTTCTTCTGGCAGATGTAAGCACATACTGCTTAAAATACCTCCGTTCAAGTCTACATGGTGAGGCTGCTCTCACTGAGCACTGGTTGTATTGCCAGCTAGAGAAATTGAAATAATGTTGATCTACGTGGTATTTCACCTTGGTCGTGAGGAGTACTTGCTAGGTTTTTTGTAATTGACTACACACTATTATCCAGAGTAAGTGCATTCCAACAAACAAGGATGCAGAATCAATCACACATTACAACCATTTCCTGTTTGTATAATGCACAACAATTGCATAGTGGAACTTAAACTCCAAAAACACTTTATTGGCTGTTTTTAAGACTTAACATGAGCTCTGTTGTAATTATCCCATTATTAGGACACAACACGAAGGCCCCGTTATACTAAGCCTAGCACACCCGCTGTGCATCAGTTTCATTAGCAGAAAAAGAGTGAGTGAATCTCTCGCTGTGTGGGTACTAGGTGGAGGCAGGAGGTCGTGACATAGAAACCTGCCACAGTCATTGTATAATGGTCTGAAGGAACAAGGTGTACTGCCTGTGTGTATATTAGTTCCAGGGAGTGAAACCATCCTCCATGTATTAGGTTAGCCTACAGACCTATCCATAAGGCACATTGGCACTGGGAAGTTATGTAACTGTACTTATGTAATTGTCTGTCTGTCTCTCTCTCTCTCTCTCTCTCTCTCTCTCTCTCTCTCTCTCTCTCTCTCTCTCTCTCTCTCTCTCTCTCTCTCTCTCTCGCTCACCCAGTCACACGTACGCACAAGCTATTTTCTCCCTTTTATATGGTTTGTTTTTTTCTCTTACAATTCTGTAATATGAGGTTTTGTAAGGAGGAAACGACCCTGAAAGCAATATTGCAGTGTAGCTGTACTATGCAGCTCTATTCAGCGTGTAGTATCAATATCAGTCCAGCGAGCCCACACCAACTTCCTTTTGTTGTGCATTTGGCAATTGACATAATGAACTGCTTCAAAGATGGGTTCTGATTTGTAACAGCACTTAAAGATCTGTAAAAAATGTTTAGCCACAATCTGTAGCCTAATTGGAAAAATAACAAAACGTCAACCCTGCCATATAAAGATGAGGGATGGGGAGAAACGTGCCCACTCAATTACATAGACACGACTAATGACATCAACATGGGGCATATATATATATATTTTTTAAACATTTTTTATTGGAGAGAAGTATACGCAAATAATAAAGTTTACATTCACCATTTTTTTTCCCACCCACCCCTCCTGTCCCACCCAACCCCACAATTGATCAGTCAGGAGGAAGAACAGAAAAGCTATTAAAATAGGAGACGGGTTGCCACTTTTTTAGAAAGCGCTCATGGCCCCGTCCATCATCCCCTCGATGCGGTGAAGTCGTCCTGTACCCTTAGCAGAGAAACAGCCTCAAAGCATTATGTTTCCACCTCTGTGCTTGACAGTGGAGATGGTGTGCTTGACAGTGGAGATGGTGTTCTGTGTTCTTGGGGTCATAGTCAGCATTTCTCTCCCTCCAACCACGGCGATTCGAGTTGGTGCCAAAGAGCTCAATGTTGATCTCATCTGACCACATCACGTTCTCCCAAGCCTTTGAATCATTCAGGTGTTCACTGTTCACTGGCAAACTTCAGACGGGCCTGTACATGTGCCTTCTTGAGCAGGGGGACCTTGCGGGCGCTGCAGGATCTCAATCCATTACGGTGTAGTGTGTTACCAATGGTTTTCTTGGTGAATGTGGTCCCAGCTGCCTTGAGATCATTGACAAGCTCCTCCCATGTAGTTCTGGGCTGATCCCTTACCTTTCTCATGATCATCCCCACGAGGCAAGATCTTCAGCCAGGACACTGAAAATGGGTCGTGGATGGGTCTTCCAGCACGACGATAACCCAAAACATATGGCCAAAGCAACAAAGATTAAGAAGAAGATGCACATTAAGAAGAAGAAGATGCACATTAAGAAGAAGAAGATGCACATTAAGGTCATGCAGTGGCCTAACCAGTGTCCGGACTTTAATCCTATAGAAAATCTGTGGAGGAGCTGAAGCTTCGAGTTGCCAAGCGACAGCCTCGAAACCTTAAGGATTTGGAGAGGATGTGCAAAGAGGACTGGACCAAAATCCCACCTGAGATGTCCGCAAACCTGAGATGTCCGCAAATACGTATTTCCCTTGATCAAATGCAAATCAATTTATAACTTTTATATAATGTGTTTTTCTGGAAAATATTGGTATGGTATGATATATGGCAGATATATCTATTTATGGAAGTCTCATGCACCTGTCTCGTTCGAGCGATTCAACTCGTATTATGCTTAACATCACCAAGTTCGCTCGCCAACCAAAGCACTTGATTACCGTTGATATAAACATACTATACTATTCCAAAAGCACAGTATGGGAGAACTTGGTGATGGTAAGCATAACTCAATCAGACATATTGCTATGCGCTCTCCCTGCTGACTGGTGTGTGTGCACTGCTCCGTAATACGTCTATATCACAAAATGTACATTTGATAAGTAAGTAAACTAGCTAAGTAAGTAATCTAGCTAACTATGATTGAAGTACAATCCAGTTAGAATTATAGAAGACCTAGTTGTGTTTTCCTGCTGGTCTCGCTGCCTGGGTTTGAACAGACTTTGGGATCAACTGCGTCTCCAGTAGGCTACATTAGAACTTTGCATCCTTTGAAACATAATGGCAATAGCATCATTGAAATAGTTAAGTTTATGTTCAACTGGAAAAGGTAGTGAGCACAGATTTTTGTGTTTTGACTTCGCTGGGAGTTTGTTAAAAATGCCTTTCCACCAAAGAACCGTGGAGCCGCGGTGTGTGAGCAGGCTGCCCGGAGTGTCGGTCACTCGCCGGGGGAAGACGGGGGTTTCATCGTGGTGGATGGTCGCAAACTTGTGACGCCTGTTATATTTTCTGCATTGGATGAGCTTTGCTGTCATACAATGATCAATCAATGTAGAATTATATTTAGGGATGCACGATATTATCGGCACCGATATTTATCGGCCCGATATTGAGGAATTAATGTTTATCGGTATCGGTATTTATTTTAAATGTAGCCGATATTTAAACCGATAATATGAAGCCGGAAATATTTCTGCTTCCGGTTTCCGGTTTCCGCACTCTGCTTCTGGGTTCCGCGCTCAGGCACGCAGTTTGTATAGACGAGACGCGAGCGAAACATGCCTTCCCCTGTGTGGACATTCTTCACAATTTCTAAGGCAGATGTTGCGTTTGCAATTTGCAATACATGTTCAACAAAAGTTCGGAGAGGAGGGCAAAGGGCAAAGAGTTACAACACAACGAATCTAATAAGTCACCTGAAGAATCACCATTGCAAGCACGCTGTATGGAAGGAATATCAAGCACTCGTTGTAGCAGAACACGTTAGCCCAGCCACGGAAAAAAAATCTGCGGTGCCTATTGAAAACGCATTTGAAAACAGCAGGAAGTTCACTCGAGACAGCTCAAAGGCTCAAGCCATCAATGAAAAAATAATGGAGTTGATGGCCCTCGACGACCAGCCTTTCTCTGTAATAGAAGATAAAGGATTTCGCCAGCTAATTTCACATTTAGAGCCCCGGTATGTACTCCCAAGTCGCCGCTATTTTGCAGACGTGTGCCTGCCGGCTCTGTATGATACAGTCGCCACACACATCCATAGTCTGATCGATACTAGCGTAAGCCAGATAAGTTTTACCACGGACATATGGACTTCTGACGTTAGTCCAGTCAGTATGCTTAGTTTAACGGCCCAGTGGCTGGATGAGGACTTCAATATGAAGAAGACACTGCTTCATGCGCAGGAGTTCTCCGGTTCGCATACTGCGACAGCCATCCGCGGCGCTTTTGAAACCATGTACTAGTGTAGCCTACTATGTGCCTTGTATCATTCTGTTTATCTGCAGACTAAGCAGCCATTTGGCACTAGTTTCTGTACAAGTTCTATACAACTTTTGGTTCTTTAAAAGTCTTTATTTTTGTATTGACTGATGCACAAGGTGCACTTTATTTTTGTATTGACTGATGCACAAGGTGCACTTTATTTTTGACACTTTTTTGATCTAATTACTCTTAGGTGAGCCTTTTTTGTTTTCATAAAAGGAGGCCAGATCTTGGCTAAAAAAAGCATTGTGCACTGTATAACAGATTCTGTTTGTTAGAGGAAATAATAAATGAACATTTGAAGACTCAGAAGTGTTCTCTTTGTTGTGTTAACAATAGTGATGTAAGTTAGATTTGGTGAGATCACTATGGAATATTAAATCATCAATCTTTGCTCACTACATAGCCTTTCTTACCTTCAGGTGTGCATGAACTACAGGTTATCAACTGTGAAATGATATCTGAATGGTCTTTATTGTCATTGATATAGTACAGGTACCAAACAACGAAATTTGGGAGGGGGAGCTCCCCTGGTGCTAGGAAAGAAAAAATAAAATAATAATAATAATATCGGTATCGGTATCGGTATCGGCCACGAGAAGCGGGTAAATATCGGTATCGGTATCGGTTGGGAAAAATGCATATCGTGCATCCCTAATTATATTGATCACTACTTTGGCTCATGTGGGTTAACTAAACCCTGGTCAGGAGGGCTGGGTTCAAAAAATCGATTTCCCGATTCTGAATCGATCTAATGAGCGATTATCGATTCATAAATCCCGAGATCGATCTTTCATGGGTTTTTTTGTTTGTTTGTTTTTCCCTGCTTGCAGCTTCAACCCGCAACGAGATCTCGTTTTGTCCTGCTCATCTCTATCGTCATAATTTTTACATCCGAAATGCACCCAGACATCTGCCTTTAAGCCTGGTCGTTGCGTGAGATGATACATTCTTGTAGCGCGAGATCTGGCCACGAGATCTCGTTGCGGGTTGAAGCTGCAAGCAGGGGGAAAAAAATAAAAAAAAACATGAAAGATCGATCTCGGGATTTATGAATCAATAATCGCTCATTAGATCGATTCAGAATCTAACTAATTTTTTGAACCCAGCCCTACCCACCATGTGTGATTCCATGGAATTTACACGGAAGGCTTAGGTGTGAACAGAAGCCTGAAGATTGCCTGGTCCGGCACGTAAAGGGTTACGTATGTCTGACGCAAGACGTTTCACGTGGAACAAGTTAACCAATCACAGCAAGTAGTTTCTTACATTGTACTTTTGCTCCGCTGCAGAGTTGGCTAGTTCACCCACATCACATCAGCCAAAGTAGTAATGAATATGTGACAGGGCATGGTTAAAAAGTCCTCAACTAGGGCAAAATCTTTTCTGTTTTTTCCAGATTATGAAAGGGTAGATTGTAAGCTTTAAAATGATGTGTCATACATTGAAATCTGAAACAAGTTGAAGAAGTAATGGATAGTTTAATGGTGATACCCCCTGAACCACCGTACTGAGATATCCAGCCTCAAACTTCTTCAGAGACGTTTTTCACAGAGGTAATGGGTGGGAACAATAGCTGGTTAACTCCACCCTAATCACTCCCTCAAGACAACCACACCCTCAAGACAACCACTCCCCCATTACACTACCTGTCATTACCTACCTGTCATCTGTCAGTGGGGTTGTCAGCTAACCCCCAGGAAGCTAAATTGCAGGGCTGACACGTTTAAATAGCTAAATAATAATAATAATAATTCAAGATTCATGATTCGTCATCATTTTATTGCCATGTGTGCCAAAAGTGTATTACGTCCCATTACAAGTACAAGAGAGTAAAATTCATGGCAATGGAAAAAATTAGGCAAGATACAATTGAGCAATACAATAATAGAATGGTAAAAAATAATAATGTTGTCCGTGTGCATGCATTTATCATTATAGTCCATAAAGCATCTAGTGGGACTTCGGCGTAGTTCCTTCCCATCCCATCTGGGCATCAAAGCTGTAATACAAAAAGAAGACAGTACATTTCAAATGATTGCCCACTGTTAACAACACCACTTTTACGAAATAGCCTACTACTATCTTCATAAAATAGAATAGCTTATACAATGACAAAGACATACCTGAAGTGCTGGTGACTCTCATCAAGGTGTCATCTCTCAGAACCTCTCACCTCCTCATTCTGTAACACAAATTTCAGGCACCAGATGACCAATCAAAATATAATGCAATATAAGGCTCTCAGGCATTCTGTACTTTCAAATATGTATTCTCCTTGAGCAGTCAACATCAACTATCAGCTATTTAGCTAGCAAAAACGAAAGCTAACTTATTTGCGAAACAGCGCCCCCGCCACCACGTCGGCGCAGTGCCGCAATTGCAGTTAGAAATGACAGAAATCCACCGTAGAAAATACGACTGTCAGAGTTTTGTTGAGAGCTGGAGGCGGCTAGAAATATGACGGAGGCGGCCGCCTCAAAATTCTCTATGCAGGAAAAACCCTGATTACCGTTCATTACAAAAGCATTTACTTTTCTATAATCTATTACATCTCTAACAAAGCTAGCTAGCTAGCTAACAAGCTAACACTTGTTTGGCTAGCTGGTACACACACACACTAAAATGGTGCATGAAACATACTGTACAGTATCTTGCATGTTTAGTAGGTCTGCAACAAATGTATTTATTCATTATGTTTTATCTTTGACGACGTATTTCTTCCTCCCACCATCTCATTAGTTTTGGAGAGGGGTGGCATAATTGTGGTGAGCAGTTTCAGTGGTTTGATAACTGATGCTAACAACGGCGCTATCTACCTTACTCACAAAACAACAAATAACTGTTTGGCTATCCTAAGTAAACAACACAAAATCCTAGTATACAACACATGTAACTCACTAAAACTTACCCAAGAACACAGCAGAAGGTCTGTCTGCAGACGACTGTCCCATGAAAGTGAACTGATGTGGAGATCAATGTCTGAAATCCTGTTGTCTTCTTGTCATCGTCAGATTCGGAGTTCGGAGTTCCCGTTATGTATAGTCCAATATGAAGGAGTTCATTAATTGCCCACTGTCGATATTTCTAGCGGCTTCATAAATTCGGTTTATAGCATTAGCTAGAGCATCCGCATCCATCTTGTACATTTGTCAACAGGTCCAGGTGGCTACTTAAATACAGCTGGAGTGGGCGTGGCTACACACACTGCCACAATAATACGAATAATACCCCCCACCCGACTTTGCTAACTAAATGTAGGTATTTAGTGAATGTAAAACTGTTGGATATGATATCGAGTGGGTTCTTCATCGCTTCGTTTGTCGTCCTATGCCAAAAAACGGAAAACAAATTTTTTCACAACAAGACTTGTTTGGCTCGATTGCGAGCTTTCACAATGGCCGAGATGGGGACCTATTAATCAAAACCTGTCACATATAATTCCACAACTGGATACTACTTCATTTCCAACCATAGTTAGCTAGATTACTTACTTAGTTAGCTAGCGTACTTACTTATCAAATGTACATTTCATGATATAGATGCATTACGGAGCACTCACACCATCTCCTCCCACAGCTGTCCTGCATCATGCAGGGAGAGAGCCCGCAGTGCAGAGCGCATAAGAACTGCCACAGACCCCGAATATCGCTACTACTAAATATAATTCCACAACTGGATACTACTTCATTTCCAATCATAGTGGAGGTATGATATATGGCAGATATATATTTATGGTAGGCCTATATGGCAGTCTCACACGCCTGTCTCGTTCGAATTCACGTTTACTACGACTAGTTCTGCATCCAGTTGAATGCATGATTCAAGTAGCTTGTGCAAACCCGGGAATGCCATTGACATGTGTGAAAAGGCGCAACACGGTAATCTAAGTGCATTTAGCTCATGTGTGTTACGGTGAAAATCAGTGGCGGACCCGGGTTAGGATTCCATGTAATTTACATGGAACTATGGGGCTTTATATTCTGGTTTAAGCTAAGATGGGGTTGGGCAGTGATATTAAAATGGGTGAGGTATCTGTAAGAAATAGGCTATTATTTTTAGAATCAATGGGTAAATGTATCGTAGAAATCCCAAAACAGCTTCACGAATTATGGATTGGGGCTTTAATGTGATGTTTGATGGTCCGGTATGTTATTCTAGGTACCCCTAGTGAGGATGTGCAGGTAATGCTCTCAGAGCCCCACGGGACACCATGTCTGAAGAGGCGGTCTCAGGAAGTGACCTGGATCCCAGCGTTAACAGCGAAGAGGAGGATTTGGAAGAAGAAGAGGAGGAGATGGAGGAGGATGAAGATGAAGATGAGGACGAAAATGACGGGGATGATGAAGATGACACTGTTGGTGAGTGGCCGAGATATGTTGTTCTGCCTTCTTACTTGACAACCACATTAGTCTGGTACTGCACTGAATACTGTGTGTGAAGTACTTATTGTCAATAACGGTTGCAAAGTTGCCGCTAAGAAAGCTGAATGCTTTCATCTTCTTTTCTCTATTTCTCTCAAAGTGAAGCTAATTTTCGCTTTTTTATTTGCATCTAAGGTGCAATTATAATCATTTAGTCAGTTAGGCCTACACAGTGTGAGGCAGCGTGCCAGCCTGTGTGTGATCCGGTACATCACAACATCCCACATTGTTACAGACAGATGGGAACATCTAAGAGCAGAGCACTCTGCTGAGAATGCAGGTCAGGGTTTCATTAACAGAACTATGGGATGATTAAACTCCTGGACTGGAGCTGCATCTGCTCTCAGCAGCACTCCAAAATATGTGTTCAATGCCAGGAATGTGAGAGGATGCCAGGGATAAGTAACACCAGGCAGGCCTCTCTCTCTCTCTCACACACACACACACACACACAGACACAGACACACACACGCTCACACTCACACTCACACACAGGATGTGTGTCTAATGAAGACATTGATGCATCTCTGGGGTCAGACAGTAGTAACAGAAAATGATCAGTATTGCAACGCAGGTAAAGTTATGTTATAAAATAAATTGCAAAACTCTTTTGATACATTTTGTTCTTTGGAACTTAGTCAATACTGTCACTTAAGTGTTCAGTGTTTTCTTCCAAATTGTATCCTCATAGAAAGTTATGCATAACGAGCTGACATATTGGTTCGTTTATGAGAATGTTAATGAAGTTCATAAAAGGTTGATTGATTCCTCTCCCCTCTCCCTCAGAGCGACCTGAGAGTGCCCATGGCAGTGCAGAGTCTTCCCAGGGCTCCCCCTCAGCTACCTCCCCCTCTGGAGAGTCTCCGTCTGAGCCCCCGTCTCAGCCCCCATCCAGGCCTTCCTCCCAGCCCACCTCCAGGCCTGCCTCTCGCTCTCACTCTGGCCCTGGCTCTCAACCTCCATCCAGACCGGAGAGCCCCAGCCAGGCCCAGCCCTCTGTTGGCAAAACCAAGAAATCGAGGACCTCTAAGTCTGCCAAGTCCTCCAAGTCTGCAAAGACTACCAAGTCCTCCAAGTCATCTAAGTCCTCCAAGTCCTCCAAGTCCTCCAAGCCCTCAAAGCCTTCACAGCCTTCACACATGAGGAAGAATATCAGGTACACTCACCGGGTTATGACGGTTTCTGATTGATATGACTGTTAAATCTACGTTTCCCTCCGACCCACTCTTATGTCTTCTTCTCCCCACAGAAAGCTGCTCAAAGAGCACCAGCTGGAGGCAGTAACCAAGGCTGCGCAGCAAGAGGAGATGGAGAGACGGAAGCGTCTAGAGCAGCAGAGGAAGGACTTCCCTGCACCACCTGTCGCAGAGTGTCCCACGGGTAAGAGTAGAGTATTGCCCTGAGCACTGTTCCGCCTCATCCCCAAACACTGCCATAACTGCACCATGGACCCACCTCAACATACTGGGCCTCTCTTTCCATTAGAATGGTTTCACTCCCTCTCATTTGTCTCTCCGTCTGTCCTCTCTCTCTCCACCAGGGGAAGCACTGTTGAGGTTTGGGGAGGTGGCTCAGGGGGCGTCTGCTGCCCCAGTCAAGCAGGAGGTGATCTGCCTGGACAGCAGCAACAGTAGTGGAGAGGAGGAGGAGGAGGAGTCTACACCCCCAGCCCCTGCTGCCATCAGAGACGGTGAGACGGAGCGCCACCACAACCCGTCCACATGTACATCCTCAAAGATACACAGGCGGCAGGCTAGATAGACAGGAATGTGAAAATGTTCCCACGTTAATGCTTTAATCTCACCTCAGTGTTTCCTCTACATGCATTTATTGGTGGCGGGCCGCCACGAATGAATTTCCTCCGCCACGAATTGATTCAGTCCACAAAAAAAAAAAGTTCTCAAAAAAAAACAAAAAAAAATCTGAACATTTTAGCTGATTAAAATATATCTGATCCTAGATCAGCGCTATAATGGATGTTGACTAAAAGTGCACCTAAATCCACGCCCATCTCTCTCTAACCGCTGATCCAAAATCAGATTAATGACATTCAGTTGACGACGTGACACAAGGGCTCCTGATTGGTCTAAATGTGAACTGTGGTATTATTGTTATTGTGTACAGGCCACCGTAGTGACATCAGGGGGGTATTCCATCAACATCGCTAAAGGGAAAATCCAGGTTTAGTCTGATAAATCTCGCGAGAGTTCTTAAAAATATCCAGGCATATTCTGATAGGTCTCGCGAGAGTTATCAAAAATAAGCCAGGATTTTCCTTTAGCGACGTTGATGGAATACCCCCCAGGTCAGGTGGGCAGGTTACGACGAGACAACAAGAGACCGGTATTGTAGAGCTTACAGAGCGAGTTAAAATAAAGACACTTACATTGAAATACAGAAGGACTCACGTGTATGTTTAATAGAATAACACGACATGGTGTCAGAAGTCCTGTAAGTGAGTGTTAAGAGTTAGATCGGCCGACAAGTGTCATTTGAGCTCGTGACGGTGAGAAGGGAGAAGAAAAGATGGATGCTAATGCTAACGCGGGAGCAGCTGCAGTCCAGAGAACGGCGCCAGTTTCAAGTGCTACGTTAGCAGACATTAGCAAGTCAAAAAACGATTCTTATGTGCCGTCACTTTAGCAACGACACAGTATTGTCAAGGGGAAAAGAAGGGGAGACGATTTTTTTATTGACAATGGAATTACATGCTGGAAAAACATGCAGCTAAAATTCAGGGAACATTTGGACAATAAGAGGCCTACTTCGTATTATATTATAGCTGATGATCTTTGTGTGTGTGTATGTGACTGTCAGTCACAAGTTTATATTCTGTATATTCATTATTATTATTTTTTGGCCATCCTCTAGTTTTGGCTGTGATTATAAAAAAAATTAAAAACCGTTGTTTTGAGCGCGCGTGCGCGTTTCATGCGCGTGCACGCGGAAAAAATCGCGCGCGCGGTCACGGCCATCCGCCACCATTGTAAAAATTCCTGGAGGAAACACTGCACCTGCCATAAAAGACGGAGCATGCCAACTACAAGCAGCATGGAGTCAGTTATTGCTTCAGGGTTGATGTTCTGGTTAACCTCGCACCCGACTAATGCATCTGCTTTGACCCTGTGTCTGTCACACCTGTCACACCCGCCTTGACCCTGTGCCTGTCACACCCGCCTTGACCCTGTGCCTGTCACACCTGCCTTGACACAGATGTCATTGAGCTCAGCTCTGGGGACGACTACGCGCTGCAGATCAGTAGCGAGTCTGCCAACGAGGACGAGGACGGCGACGGCACGCCTGGCACAGAGGAGAGCAGCGGGGCGCACGTCAACGACGCGCTGAACCACCCGGACGCCCAGGGCCGAGTGCTGGTCAACATCAACCACCCAGCAGAAGAGGAAGACCTGTATCTGGCACCACAGCTTGCCAGGGCAGTCAAACCCCACCAGGTACACCCAGCGTCATGGGAAACAGAGTCAAGGACACTCGACAATCAATTTCAGATTTTCTCTTTTTCATTCTTTCATACCCTCCTGTTGCTCTCTCGCTCTTGTCTATGAATGTCTCAGGTTGGTGGAATCCGGTTCCTGTATGATAACCTGGTGGAGTCTCTCGAGCGCTATAAGAGCAGTAGTGGGTTTGGCTGTATCCTGGCCCACAGCATGGGCCTGGGGAAAACCCTACAGGTCATCTCCTTCGTAGACATTCTGCTGAGACACACTGGAGCACAAACTGTGCTGGCCGTTGTCCCTGTGAGTTGATCCGCATCTGTTCAATCCATATCCCAACCATTATAAAAAGCCAGACTATGTTTGTGTGTGTGTGTGTGTTTGTGTGTGTGTGTGTGTGTGTGTGTGTGTGTGTGTGTGTGGTAATCTTTCCCTCTCTCTCCCTCAGGTGAATACACTACAGAACTGGTTGGCAGAGTTTAACTTCTGGCTTCCATCCCAAGACGCCCTGCCCCCTGACAGTGACCCCACCATTGTCACAGCCCGCCCCTTCAGAGTCTACATCCTCAACGATGAGCACAAGTGTGTAACATACCCCAGCTGTGTGTGTGTGTGTGTGTGTGACTGTGTGAGTGTGTGTGTGAGATACATTGTATATCCATGAGGTAGACCCATAACACAAGGCTGATGGTTGTGTCTGTCCTCCAGAACTACGGTGGCCCGGGCTAAAGTTGTGGAGGACTGGTCCAGAGACGGGGGGGTGCTGCTCATGGGCTATGAGATGTACCGGGCGCTCTCCTTGAAGAAGAGCTTTGTGACAGGCAAGAAGAGAAAGTCCAAGAAGCCCGCCGGGCCCGTCATTATTGACCTGGACGAGGAAGACAGACAGCAGGAGCTCATGAAAGGTGAGTAGTGGTGACAGGGTCAGGGCTAGGACGGACCAGGGGATCTGGTGTAGAATGACTACGTCACTCTCTAGACTACGTCACTCTCTAGACTACGCCTGTGCAGTGTGGCTAACCGTAAAGATTATCGTATCTCTGTTCATTGTACACTTTCTCAGTCTGTCATTTCTCTTTCTCTCCTCCTCCTCCTCCTCCTCTCTCTCACCTACACAGGTATCGAGAAGGCCCTGGCTCGGCCTGGTCCAGACGTGGTGATCTGTGACGAGGGTCACCGCATTAAGAACTGCCACGCCAGCACCTCTCAGGCCCTGAAGAACATCCGCTCGCGGCGTCGCGTGGTCCTGACCGGCTACCCGCTCCAGAACAACCTCACCGAGTACTGGTGCATGGTGGACTTTGTCAGGCCCGACTTCCTGGGCACGCGGCAGGAGTTCAGTAACATGTTTGAGCGGCCCATCCTGAACGGGCAATGTATGGACAGCACGCCGCAGGACATGCGCCTCATGCGCTACCGCAGTCATGTACTACACAGCCTGCTGGAGGGATTCGTCCAAAGGTGAGAGGGGCACCCACCCTGTTAGAGTTGAAGGGAAAGTCTTGGGGTAGTTTGAACACAATTGCCTCTCCTGTTGTCTCTGACTCTCCTGTTGTCTCTCTGCCTCTCCTGTTGTCTCTCTGACTCTTCTGTTGTCTCTCTGCCTCTCCTGTTGTCTCTCTGACTCTCCTGTTGTCTCTCTGACTCTCCTGCTGTCTCTCTGACTCTCCTGTTGTCTCTCTGCCTCTCCTGCTGTCTCTCTGACTCTCCTGTTGTCTCTCTGACTCTCCTGTTGTCTCTCTGACTCTATGGGCCCTATTATGCACTTCATAAGTCTTAAGCAATAAGACGAGGCGGTAGATCTAAACTTAAGACGTGGTCAAGGCCACTTTGCTATTATGCGTGCGGTAGTGGGCGCCTAAAACCCGGCGCTAAGCAAAGAAATTAGTCATGGGTGTGTTTTGGGCGTCTTCTCAATCAACCCAATCAGCGTGCCAGGTGCCATTCCCTTTAAGAACCGGCTGCGTTGAGTCATTAGCGCTATGCTATTATGGAAGTCCTAAGAAGGAGGTCAGCGCGCTTCTCTGCCTCTCCCTTCTGAAATAAAGCATTTATACTGTGACCGTAATTTACGTCTTGCCGTGGAGCCACGTGCGTGTTCATGTGTGCCCACATGCATGCGCAAACCGCGGAGGCGCGCTCGTGTTTCAAAACGTGCATGAAGTCTAAACTTCAAACCACTTCTTAGCGCTAGGAGCAAAGTCAGATCGCATAATAGCAGGGGCGCCTAGTGCACTTAATTAACATATGAACACTCCCACAATGAGTAATATATGCACGGGAGTATTACGTCTTATGTGTGGGCGCCTATCGACACCGGCATAATAGCAGTAGCGCGTATGAAGCGCATAATAAGGGTGGCGGTAGGTCTTAACCTGGCGGTGCGTCTTAATTAAGACTTAAGACGGCAAGTTAAGAAGTGCATAATAGGGCCCAGTGTCTCTCTGCCTCTCCTGTTGTCTCTCTGCCTCTCCTGTTGTCTCTCTGACTCTCCTGTTGTCTCTCTGACTCTCCTGCTGTCTCTCTGACTCTCCTGCTGTCTCTCTGACTCTCCTGTTGTCTCTCTGACTCTCCTGCTGTCTCTCTGACTCTCCTGTTGTCTCTCTGCCTCTCCTGTTGTCTCTCTGACTCTTCTGTTGTCTCTCTGCCTCTCCTGTTGTCTCTCTGACTCTCCTGTTGTCTCTCTGACTCTCCTGCTGTCTCTCTGACTCTCCTGCTGTCTCTCTGACTCTCCTGTTGTCTCTCTGACTCTCCTGCTGTCTCTCTGACTCTCCTGTTGTCTCTCTGACTCTCCTGTTGTCTCTCTGCCTCTCCTGTTGTCTCTCTGACTCTCCTGTTGTCTCTCTGACTCTCCTGTTGTCTCTCTGACTCTCCTGTTGTCTCTCTGACTCTCCTGCTGTCTCTCTGACTCTCCTGCTGTCTCTCTGACTCTCCTGTTGTCTCTCTGACTCTCCTGTTGTCTCTCTGACTCTATGGGTTTTGTGTGTTGTGTTTGGTCGTCGTCCCCCAGACGTGGTCATGACGTGCTGAGAGACCAGCTGCCTTCTAAGGACGAGCATGTGATCATGGTGCGGCTGTCGCCCCTCCAGAGGGCGCTCTACTCTGAGTTCATGAACCGCTTCAGAGAAGCTGGCAACAGTGGCTGGCTCGGCCTCAACCCGCTCAAGGCCTTCTGTGTTTGTTGTAAGGTGAGGCTGCTCTCTGCACCCCTGCTGTGGGTTTAGACAACCCGCTCAAGGCCTTCTGTGTTTGTTGTAAGGTGAGGCTGCTCTCTGCACCCCTGCTGTGGGTTTAGACATCGAGTTTGATTGAGCCCTGACGTAATTCCCCCAACCTTTTAAAGGCACATAATTGGGAGTTGCTTGACATCATATGTGACCTCTGTGTCGACTCCCTCCAGATATGGAATCACCCTGACGTCCTGTACGAGACCCTGCAGAAGGAGAACCTGGCCAACGAGCAGGACTTAGACCTGGACGACCTCACCTCAGCGGCCAACTCCCGATGCCCTGGCGCCGGCCTCAAAGGCAAGGCAGCCGACTGCACCAACAGCAAAGTAAACGTCACTCTACCAGCACTCAACCCCATACAGGAGAGAGCCAACCAGGTCGTCACCTATGAATGGGTACGTCATAACACCACTATACACCCACAGGCTAGCAATTCCTATGGAACCTCTCCTCCTCTGTGAAAGTCAATGTGTTGTCACATACTGTTTAGCTGAAGAGGACTTGTTGAGCTGGTGTGTGCAAGAGCGAGACCTCTCAATTGAATAGCCTCCAATTCCATTAATCTCTCCTCAGGCAAAGGATATCATGACAAACTACCAGACAGGGGTTCTGGAAAACTCTGCCAAGATGGTGCTGCTCTTCCATTTGATCGATGAGAGTGTGAGCAGAGGAGACAGGATCCTGGTCTTCAGGTTGAAGCTCCTCCTCAGTCTGACATAGCGTGATTCGTTTTAACACTCCGTACCACAACTACTGTATCTAAGTGTGTGTGTGTGTGTGTGTGTGTGTGTGTGTGTGTGTGTGTGTCTAACAGCCAGAGCTTGTCCACCCTGACGGTCATTGAGGACTTTCTGTCCAGGAGGCCCATTCCGGGAGGAAGAGTCATGGCAGACAACCACAGCCAGACCTGGGTCCGCAACATCAACTACTACAGTGAGTTATCTGGTCCTGTTCCTGTTCCTATTGCAGCACTCATAAAGCAACCTCTCTCCTCGACACTCGGTCTCTGGCTTGTCATCTTTTTCCCCCCTCTCCCCTGATGAGATTCTCACACTTATCACATCAAAGCGGGCAACCACATGCCCTCTTGATCCCATCCCCTCCCCTCTTCTCCAATCCATTTCCACCGACATCCTTCCTTACCTTACCACCCTAATCAACTCCTCCCTATCCACAGGATCTGTCCCAGCGGCCTTCAAAATAGCCAGAGTCAAGCCCCTCCTCAAGAAACCTACCCTTGACCCATCATCTGTCCACAATTACAGACCTGTATCCCTTCTCTCCTTCCCTTCCAAAACCCTTGAACGCGCGGCATCTAAACAACTGACTGACTATCTCCGGAAGATGGAACACTTAGACCCCCACCAATCCGGCTTCAAGGCTGGGCACTCCACTGAGACTGCGCTCCTTGCTGTCACAGAAGCCCTCCACTCTGCCCAAGCTTCCTCCCTCTCCTCTGTTCTCATTCTCCTTGACCTGTCTGCTGCCTTCGACACAGTCAATCACCAGATCCTTCTCTCCATCCTCTCAGAACTGGGCATCTCTGGCACCGCACACTCCTGGTTTTCTTCCTACCTGGCGGGCCGCTCCTACCAGGTGACCTGGAGAGAATCGCTGTCTTCTCCACGAACCCTCTCCACTGGGGTACCCCAGGGTTCTGTCCTAGGGCCCCTACTTTTCTCTCTCCACACCAAGTCTCTTGGCTCAGTAATCTCTTCACACGGGCTCTCCTACCACAGCTACGCAGACGACACTCAACTCTTCCTGTCCTTCCCCCCGTCTGATGTACACGTGGCAACCCGTATCTCTGCATGTCTCGCTGACATTTCAACTTGGATGGCTGACCACCATCTCAAGCTCAATCTTAACAAGACCGAGCTCCTCTTCATCCCCGGGAAAGCCTGCCCTCTCCAAGACTTCTCTGTCACAGTGGAGAACTCTACTGTAACCCCCTCCCTGACAGCCAAGAATCTTGGAGTGATCCTGGATAACCGACTATCCTGTGCGGAGAACATTGCAGCAACGGCTCGCTCCTGCAGATTCTTCCTCTACAACATCAGAAGGATACGACCATTCCTTACCAGAGAGGCAGCGGAACTCTTGACCCAGGCACTGGTCATCTCAAAATAATAATAATTTAATAATAATTTTGCCATTTAGCAGACGCTTTTATCCAAAGCGACTTACAATTATGAATTACAGGGACATTCCCCCTGGAGTAACTGAGGGCTAAGTGCCTTACTCAAGGGCACACTAGTAGTGGTGTGGCTTCAGGCGGGATTTGAACTCACAACCTTCCGATCCCAAGTCCAACTCACTATCCACTAGACCACCACTACCCTACCCTATCTCCCGCCTGCATTACTGCAACGTACTCCTGGCTGGTCTCCCCGCCTACGCCATTAGACCTCTGCAGCTCATCCAGAACGCTGCTGCACGTCTGGTATTCAACCTCCCCAAATACTCTCATGTCACCCCTCTCCTTCGCACCCTGCACTGGCTCCCGGTAGCAGCTCGCATCCGATTCAAGACCCTGGTGCTTGCATATCAGGCAGCTAAAGGGACAGCCCCTGCCTACCTAAAGGAAATGGTAACCCCCCAAACTCCAGCCCGCTCACTCCGCTCCTCCACCTCGGCTGGCCGACTGGCCCCACCACCTCTGTACAGCAGTCGGGCTGCCCGATCACGTCTCTTCACAACTCTGGCTCCCCGCTGGTGGAATGAGCTCCCCACGGCTGTCAGAATGGCAGAGTCACTACCCATCTTCCGTCGTAGACTGAAGACCCACCTCTTCAGGTTACACCTTAACTGCTCCTCCTGAGACATCTTCTGCCCCTCAGCACTACGTCTCCTAAAGACGTCCGCTTTCCCCTCTACTGTGTCCCTAAGAACTTCTGTCGCCCCCTTTGTACTGCTTCTCTGTTCCTCCAGTATAAAAAAATAAATAAAAAATAAAAAAGTTTTAGAAGAAGGTGGTAGAAGAAGGTTTCTCCTTCTATCAGTGGCCCCGGGCCTGAGCTAGATTACTCTTCCTGCCACGAATGGTGGACTGATGATTCACTTGCTTAGCATTCAAATGTATTGACTGTAAGTCGCTTTGGAATAAGGCGTCTGCTAAATGCCAAAAATGTAAATGTAAATGTAACCTCATGAGTGTGACCCTCCTGTGCTAGCCTCTACTGTCATTTTGATCTCTCTTTTATTACTACAATCATGATCTGGTCTAAAGAAACTACTGTGAGTGCTTGCCTGTTTCTATAGCAACCATTCCTTTTTCTCAGCCATCAGAGATTGTTTTATTAAGTTATACTGCCCCCTACTGTACCCTACACCTCATCCAGTACGATATGTTTGTCAGGAATGATGAGGTGAATCTGTCTGTTTGGAACTCCACAGGGTTGGATGGGAGCACGTCTGCCTCAGAGAGAGAGAGGCTCATCAACCAGTTCAATGATCCAGAGAACAGCCAAGCCTGGCTCTTTCTGCTGTCAACTAGGTAACGTATACACTGCATTCCTCTCACAGCCAAGCCTGGCTCTTTCTACTGTCAACTAGGTAACGTATACAAGCCTGGCTCTTTCTACTGTCAACTAGGTAACGTATACAAGCCTGGCTCTTTCTACTGTCAACTAGGTAACGTATACACTGCATTCAGAGAACAGCCAAGCCTGGCTCTTTCTACTGTCAACTAGGTAACGTATACACTGCATTCAGAGAACAGCCAAGCCTGGCTCTTTCTACTGTCAACTAGGTAACGTATACACTGCACAGCCAAGCCTGGCTCTTTCTGCTGTCAACTAGGTAACGTATACACTGCACAGCCAAGCCTGGCTCTTTCTGCTGTCAACTAGGTAACGTATACACTGCACAGCCAAGCCTGGCTCTTTCTGCTGTCAACTAGGTAACGTATACACTGCACAGCCAAGCCTGGCTCTTTCTGCTGTCAACTAGGTAACGTATACACTGCATTCCTCAACCAAACCAAAAACAATGTCCACTCACACTAACATTTACTTGCACACATGAAATCAGCCATTCATATTCACACCATCACACAAAATCCCTTACACACAGGTACAATCACACCTTAGTCAGTTATGTGTGTGTTATGTGTCTGTTATGTGCCTCGCAGGGCGGGATGCTTGGGGGTGAATCTGATCGGGGCGAACCGTGTGGTGGTGTTCGATGCCTCCTGGAACCCCTGTCATGACGCCCAGGCGGTGTGTCGTGTGTACCGCTACGGCCAGAGGAAACCCTGTCACATCTACCGCCTGGTCTGCGACTTCACCCTGGAGAAGAAGATCTACGACCGGCAGGTCTCCAAACAGGGCATGTCCGGTAAGAGAGAGAGAGGGCGGGGGGAGAGAGAGGGGGAGTTTTACGATGGGGAGTTGAAATGTGAATGGCTCAGTATATGGGCAGCTCAGTAACACACATCCCTGATTGGTTGTGTCCAGACCGTGTAGTGGACGACCTGAACCCGGTGCTGAACTTCACTCGCAAAGAGGTGGAGTCCCTGCTGCACTTTGTAGAGGAGGAGCCGGACCGAGCCAAAACCCCTCAGCCTCCGCCCCATGAAGTCATGGAGACAGTCATCCAACAAGCCTGTCAGCTCTACCCTCACCTCATCTCTAAGGTAGGTTTTTGACTGGTAATATTGCTGTAATAATCTTGCCTGCCTTCAGTGTGAAACTTGATCTGTCTTTTCTTTTTTAATCTTTATTTGTACTGTATTATGTTGTAATGTGTGTCTGTAATTTGTGCCGCTTTCTTGGCCAGGTCTCTCTTGTAAAAGAGGTTTTTAATCTCAATGAGACTTAACCTGGCTAAATAAAGGTGAAATTAAAAATTAAAAAACACTGCACACGTACGGCCTATTACTCGCTCATGTTCTAGACAGTCCCACACACTAATGAACATCTTGATCTCTCACTCACCAGCCACCCTTCCATCACGAGTCTCTCCTGGTCGACCGGAAGGAGTCAAAGCTCACTAAAGCAGAGAAGAGAGCTGCCAAGAAGAGCTATGAGGACGAGAAGCGTGCGTCTGTGCCCTACTCCCGCCCGTCCTACGCTCACTACTACCCTACCAGTGACCAGACCCTCACCAACATACCAGCGTTCAGTCAGCGAAACTGGTTTGTGTCCACCTGACTGACGTCAAATCACTCCAAACCTCTTACCTCTGGTGCTATTTCACCACTAACGTATTTCACCACTAACCTCACAAATATCTCGACAGGGCTGCAAGCCTGGTAATGCAGGGCTAAACAACACCAAATAAAAACAATTATGTTTAAACAGTAACCTTCAAACTCAACCAGGCCATTTCAAACTATTTGCTGTATTTATAGAAAGCTCTCCTCCTACTCCATCAGAGTGTGTATCTGATGTTCTACTCCATCAGAGTGTGTATATCAGAGTGTGTATATCAGAGTGTGTATCTGATGTTCTTGTGTTTTTTAACCCATTGCCATCAGGCGTCCTACAGCCCGGCCTGATGAGAAGCCCGTGGCCAGCGTCCGGCCCGTCCAGTCAACTCCAATTCCCATGATGCCTCGCCAGGTGCCCATGGGCATGGCTGGCTCCAGCTCTGGGGTCAGCTTCCCTGTCAACTACCTGCAGAAGGCTGGGGTGTATGTCCAGAGGATCATCACCTCAACTGGTACTGAAACACTCAGAAGTGCTTTGAATGCTGTCGGGCGTTAGGATAGACAGGTGACATTTTGGCATCGTTCTGACGTCATCTGTTTTCCTTTGAACCCTCAGATATTGTGATCCCAGGAGCCAACAGCACCACTGATGTTCAGGCTCGTATCGGTGCAGGAGAGAGCATCCATGTGATCAAAGGATCCAAAGGTAAAGAAACACCTTTTCTTTTACATGTGCTAATACAGTAGTTTAGACTTATTGACTGCAAGCAAGAATTATATTTGTGTTCAGTAAACTGCATCAATAAAGGCCTATCTTTCTTCCCCACAGGAACCTATATCAGAACCAGTGATGGGAGAATATTTGCCATCCGCTCTGGAAAGATCAGCAGAGCAGCAGAGGGGGGGTCTGCTTCTTCCAGAGGTGCCGTATACACTCAGAGCAATTCTATTACTTCTATTACTTCAGTCATTTAGCAGATGTTTTTATCCCAGTGCAGCAGAAAGTCATCTAAGTAGCAGTGGTCAAACAAACCCTAGGAGGAGGGAGTGTCTAAAGAGGCACTGGTTGTTGACATGAAGGTCTTTGTAACGGTGAGACTGTCTCTGTCCTCCAGAATCCCAGGATTCCCTGCTCCACTCTATCAGCAACGGCTGTTCTTCTCCCGCCGAGCGGCAGCGCCTGACTCCAGACAGCGAGACGCGCCCCTCCACCCCGGAGAGCCCAGAGCTCCTCAGAGCGCTCAGCCGCTACGCTGTCGCCTCGGACGCTGTCTCCGCGGGAAACGAGTTGCCGCCTTCATTGGAAGGGCTGGCCGACGCAGGCAGCACGCAGCACGGTCACACTGTGGACCTCAACAGGCAGCTGGGAGACGACATCATCGGCGCCGCCCTGGACCTGCGTGGCAGCAAACGCAAGATGGGAACGTTCGAGAGCCGCGGCAAACGGGGGGCGGGCAAACGCACAAGTGCAGCAGGGCGGTATCCCAGCCTCTCCCTAGGCAGCGGGCTTGGTTTCCCCCCTGTAGGCCTGAACCCTTCCTCCCTACTGGGAACACTGGGGCAGATGAACCACCCACTGCTGATGGCTGGCAGCACGCTGGGAGACCTGCAGGCCATGTTCCCCACCGCAGGGACAGACCTCCTCAACCAAATAACCACAGGAAACGGGCACCTACCTTCCTCCTCTTCTTCGCCCTCTTCCTCCTTCTCCTCCACTACCACAACCATGCCCATGTCCTCTGCCCCATCAGCCTCCACTTCGTCCTCCTCCTCCACCTCCACCACCCTGGCATCTGGCTCTCTACCCCCCTACATGATGAACCCTAGTATGGCCAGTCTGCTGTCCTCAGGCTTCCCTTTGAACTACAATCAGTCCCTTCTGTCTGAGCCCAGAATGTACCCCAGCTCTCTGCTCTCTGGAGCCCCCCCTAGCTCTGCTGCTTCCGGCTTCCTCTCCCACTTCCCCACCTCCCCCTCCAGCCTCCTGGGGGCAGCGCTGAGCCGGCCAGACACACACCTGGCCACAGAGAATGGGGGGAGCAGCTCTGATGATGATGTCATCGAGGTGACAGGACAGTAGACACTCTAAGACCTCAAGGGATGACCGGCAAAACTCCCTACACACACACACACACACACTACACATCACACACACACACACATGGACACTCCCATGCCGTGAGCGAGAGAGAGGGAGCGAGTTGTACCTCAATGTGATTACCAAGACAAAATAACAAATCCGTATGCTGAATATCTTAGTGACGAGACATGTTGCCCGAGTTCAGCCTGAGTACCATTGAAAATAGGAATGAATTTTTGTTGTAAGGGACCAGTTGAATCTGACATGGGACTTCCAAGCACTGCCTCCCCTGCTCTATCATGTAGCTTGGCTTGGCCATGTACTTATCCCCATGACCACTGAGGACGATGTTAGCAATTGGAGCGCTTGCATTCAGAAAAGATGATTTTTATTTCATTTTATTTTGTTATATGGTTTTCACTTCATGGTGCCATGCCGAACCATTCTCTTTTCATTGTTAAGTACAGTGTGGCCTAGGATGATCAGCCTGCTTTCTACTTACTTTATCACAGCTATGTTATCAAGCCAATTCAGCTCAAGTTTAGAGAGACAAGCTGTGCTTGAGAGTGCAAAGTAAAAAGAAAATATCTGGGCTTGCACAATTTGGTTTGGGTCGGCACGACAGTGTGAAAAGTGTATTAGATTCATTAGCTATTTGATAGACATTGTAGCATCCCCTGTTGGGAAGGATGACAATACATGTGACCTGGATGTTTTGATTATATAACATATTGTTGATATTTTGTAAATGGTGGTTATAATCATTGTTTATATCGAGAGGTCAAACTGTGCAGGGTTGGGTTCAAGGGAAAGGATGATGGTTTGATAATGTGTTATTACAATTACACACATACAATGATACAATTCATGACAATGACCATACCCTCAGATTGGTGCTGATGGAACCTATTTCCTTTTCTTTTTTCTCTTTTTTCTTTCTTTTTAAAGAGAGACCTAAAAACTCAAATGAATGTATTTTCATGTTAGCCTTTGATAGCACAGGGGCTGGGACATGGGTTCGGACAGCGTGTTTATCTTTTATGTTTAGCCTTAAATGACACAATGGGGTCTTGAATCTCAGCATTTACATTAGTCCACCCTTTACACTCTGTTATCAGATCAACTGAGCATCCAGACAATTTTTACAACCCAAGCCACAACCACCAGTCAAGCAACATGTTAAGACTTATATTACACTGAACATGTAGGAGTGATCATGGTGGTATTATACAATACAGCATGTCTGGATGTATACCATCAGATGGGTATGTAGCCACAAACCTCCAAACAAACAGCAACGGTTGTTCATTTTTTCATGAAAGCCACCAAGAACTGCTGAACTAAGGAGAAGGTTGTGTGATGGCCCTGCCCGAGGGGAAGCACTACGGGAGGGGCAGCTTGTCTCAGTGGTGTATCGCTGACTGCACTGCAGTGTCAGTAGCTTATCTCAGTAGTGTATCTGTGTAGCGCCACAGTACTTTGGGACTTATGTCTGTGCTGTTCTCTGTGGTCTGTGTAACCCCATTTTAAGTTTGCCGTTCTGTGATGTTGTCATCTTGAGGTCATTAGGTGAGGGCATGGTTATGTTTCTCAGTTGAAATTGTGATTTGCAATGGACATAGTTCTCTGAATGCACCACAGGTGGTAACGTTACATTAGAGATACTGTATCAAACTATTTACTTTCGATTTCCGGTGTAGTCTCTCTTCAATCTTCCTCCATATTCCTAGTTGTTCCAGGTCTTGTACCTTTTTTTGTTTCCCTCCTCAAATACCTAGTTTTTCTACCTACAGCCTGTTCCTAGTCTATCACATCATACAGTACATTATTTTTCTCAGACTCGTATCCCAACTTCATTCACATGTTTCCAAACCTCCAATGTATGCAGCAATGATTCAGCCAACCATGTAATCTTAAAACAACCATTTTTTAAATCTGGGAACTCAAACTTCCTACAGACAACACCCCCTTTCTGTCAACATTTATTTACTGTGCTTATTTCTTAAGTGACATTGTAATGTTTATTTTTTATAAGTAACAATGTTCTTTTATAACTTGATAATATTAGCTCACCTCTGCTTGTTCGTTACTTATTTCAATGTATGGATTTACCAAAATTATTTATTTATAATGATGGAAATAAATTCATCTGTGTTTTTTATTTTTGTACATTATACTCATTTTTTTTTTATTATTGATTATGTTTTTGTCTGGTTAATCTTTGGTGTTGATGGTGTCCAGAGATATTTGGGCTGTCATCCCATGTATCCAGCATAGAGGAGAACAGAAAGTGACTGTGTTCTTTTAACAGACAATAAAACACATCTCTTGCTGTATGAAATATGTGTATATTTCACTGACATGGATTTTTATGGTCTTTGCTTTGTATGTGCTTCACAAGTCTCATCTGTTTACAGGCTATGATGGCTTTTAGAATTTGCCATCTTGAAGTCTTAAAATAAATGAAGAAATGTCAGTGGGAGGCCTGTACTCCTGTACTGAGTATTATTACCCTTATACCAAAGTTAACAGGAACACATACATCATGTATTATGCACTATACAAAGCCAAATGCCAAATATGCCAGATGTATTTATTAAAATTGCATCAAAATATGTTACTGTTCACTCAGGGCCGCTTGGGAGATATGCGAGGCCCTGTGCGAAGTCAGATTTGCGAGGCCTTTTATAATGTTTTTTTTTTGGTAACTTTTTTATTTATTTTTTTATTTTTATTTTTATGATGTAGGCTACTGTTATAACCGCGCGACACGCACGCACCGATATATTGCAAGAAATGCGCTCACATGCTGTGCTGATAGACAATAGCATATCTACTTATTTAGATAGTTTACAACCATGTTTGTTTCATTTCAAACCTTTTATACTCGTAAAGGATTAGGATTTAGGATAAAGCAGTCATCATACCCAACATTAAATACGCACAAGCCATTATTGACATGAATAGAGATGTTACTCACCACCATGTAGGCCTATCCTTTATGTTGAAAAGCTTACAGCAAAAGCAAAAAGACATGTCCCGTTTTTGAGAGTACACAAGCCACGTTCTTTCTATTTTTTCCCCATTTGGTAGTTTTCGGAGAACTAAAGTTCCTGTTCTCATTATTTTTAGGATAACTAAATCCAGGTTTCATCTTTGGGGGACCTCTTCTAATGATCACTTCTGTAACTGTAGAGTCCATATGTACCGGCCAATTTACCAGGATCATCATACATGACATATCTAACACCTTAGGCTCGTCTTGCGTTCCATCACTCTCAGCCCTGCTGCTGCTCTGAGTAGCTCCATCTTCCGCCTCCGTATCCTCTACTTCGCCACTCCTGACCATCATCACCTGGGGCTGGGCAGCCCCACTGCTGCCGGTGTAGCAGTTGTCCTCCTCCACCTCAGAGACATCATCTTTGCCTCTCAGGGGGGGCTGTGCCGTGCTACTACTAGCATTGCTAGTGCTAGCAGTAACGTTAGCTTCTTCGGTGCTAACGGGAGCCTCACTTGTTTTTAGAAATGTTTCGAACGAACCTCTAAGCGAGGCCCTGAAGCCTTCCTTTCTTTTATTTGTATTTCTTTTTTCAGCACCCGATTAACATTTTCTTCCTCGGTCTCGTTCCCTCTGCATTTTCTCCGTTGCACTAAGCAGTCACTATGCACAACAAGTGTCAACGCGCGCCCAAAAATTCTTTTCACGTTTCACGTAAGGTGTCATAGGGGGAAATTACTTTTTTCTGTTGCTAAGAATCTCCCTGTCCTACAGGTATGCTAGATTTTAGATGTATGATTGACTATGATTATCACATGTGTGAACATTTAGAAATGTATTAAAGGCAAAAATAATAATATGGTCCCTTGCCTGGCGCTTTGGAGGGCCTCGCCAGCCAGGGTACCAAAAAATAAATAAATAAATATATATATATTTTTTTTACCCTGCCTCACGCGAGGCCCTCCAAAGCGCGAGGCCCTGTGCCACCGCCCCAGCTAGCCCCCCCTTAAAGCGGCCCTGTGTTCACTCAGTAATTGCCAACAGTAAGCCTCTACTCCAGGAAATAAACTTAGCTTTCCATTGCACTCTTTCAGCTAATAATCTGTTTTGAAGAACCCAATGTCCTATGGGGTATAGTTAGGATTACTACTAAAGAATGAGTTTAATTAATTTGGATATGACTTTAATAGCCAGTCATTTTCCCTCAGGTGAGTGCAGACACTGCAGAGTATTGGAAGTTACTGTGGATGTGGACAAACATTGCACATCTGACAGTAGTTTTCTACTGCAGTAAATACACTTATCACGGCTTGCACACAAGGCTGGAATTTCAGTGTTTAAGGGTGTGTTCTCACTAGAACATTTGCTTCACTTGAAACAGAGTTTAGGATAAAATTTGCTTTGCTCTGCGTCGTTTGGAGCTGTGAGAACGCGCATTCGAAGTCGCTCCCGGAGCGAAGAACCAACGGATGCTCCGCTTGAAAAGGGTGGGTTCGCTCTGGTTAGAAACGACGCATCCATCACTTCGCTTCGCTTCGCTTTTGGTGAGAACGCTGTTCGAGGCTGTCCATGGGAAAACAACAGCGCATGCGTGTTGATCTGGATAAGAGCGGGACGAACGGGAAATTCTAAATGTTTCTGACCAATCAACAACCTTCGATTGCTTCGATTGCGTTTCAACAATGTTGCAATCTCATCCACTTGCTCCGGTTCATGATTCAGACTTTCATGTGAGAACATGACCTAAAACTGCAGCATAGGCACCAAATGGAAAAGACGCACCTTTGTATAAAATAAATTGATTAATTAAAAAATGGTACATGTCCATTCACAACTACAGCTAATACACAAATAATCAAGCAGAATCAGTAAACATTGTGACATGCCTTTTGGCCTCCATGAACTCTGCATGATTAAACAAAAGCATATTTTCATTATAGAAAATCAACATCATTAATATCATTATTAACAACTAGCATCAGTGCTCCCTGAGTTTTATACGCATACTGTCCTAAATGATGTCAAGCATGTACTTTGGCTCACATGAAATAGAAAACTACTGCACTTCACTTTGTAATACACAACAGTTTATACTTTTTGACTGCTATGCCAACACATATGCTATACTTGTTGAGTTGTCACTTTGTTGCTCAATGCAGAATTACCATAACACGTTCAAAATTAAAACAAGGACTAAACTTTGAAATGCTCTTTCACTACACCATCAATAACAATAGTAATATAATGTTCTTTGTTAGAGAAGCATGGTGGTCTGGTTAGGATTGCAGACGTTTCTTAGCCATGTAAGCATTGGTCACTTGGCTCATGATTACCAGGGAACTGATGGCAGGGCAGAGTGCTGCCAGGTACCAGGTGGATCTTCCCACAGAGTTGGTGAACCAGACAGAGCCGGTACCCAGGAGCAGGCTAGCACTGCCCAACAGGTAGGTGATGAGGCCAGACGCAGCATGGTAACGCTTCAGCTTGGCCAGGGACCAGCCCTTAGCCAGAGAGTGGTAAATCAGGGGCAGAGCAGCTACAGACTGCACCCCAACAACACACACTGTAGCCAGGCCCACCAGGCCATGCCAAGAAGTGAAGTGGGGTTTGCCATTCAGGTGCTTGTTGTAGGATATAGCTGCCAGGCCCAGGGTGGCACAGGTGGAGCAGAGGCACTGCAGAATCCAGTGAAAGCGCCCCTTGGTCTTATGAGGAAGCTTCCGGATGGGAGAGCAGTACGGAGAGAAGATGAGCAAGGCCTCTGTCATTAAGAAGGAGAACTGAAAGGAGAGATGGGATGGAACAGAAAGGATATGGGAGATTAATTGTGGTGGAGGAGGGATGGAACAAACTGAGAATGATTAACATACATATAATATGTTCGTGAGATTAATTAACTTGCGCACATATATTTCAACTTACAGCCAGAGTCATCAGGAAAGGATGCCAAGAGAACCAACCTGAGTAACAAATAAAACCAACACATTTTATTTTGGGAAATATTTCGTTATAAGGGTATAGATTGGTGTGAACCAGGGTGCTCTGGGATCTTACCTACTTAGCTAGCTTACTTACTTATGAAATCTAGCTAAATGTAGCTTTTATGTTTATTATGTTGTGTTTATCAGGCGGACATACTCACTTGTCCCAGGCCGGGCCAGCATCGCGACACAGCCTGTGAACCCAGCACACAGGAGGTGGGTCAGCATCCCGCATGTGACCCGCATGTAGCCGTAGATTCGGGGCTCTGATTCTGATGACGTCATGGTTCCCTTTTCTGTCGGACGAGGTGGTCACGTCAAAAACCTACTTGTGTGTTTGGCCAGTTTGAATGAACCCCATGTGAACCCGCAGTTACCCTCTTCATCCACCAGATGGAGTTGATCCCGTTTCTCCCTACAATGAAAAAACCTTGACAATAAACGTGCATATTAAACAATAAAAACGTGAAATGCGTTCTCCTTGGCTTTGGGAAGTGGCAGAGAGCTTATTGCCTACACACCAAGTATACGATTGTTGATTGCTGAATTATCTTTCTGATCATGCCTACGCTATTGCAAAACATCGCAAACTAATAACTTAAAAACTAATAAACAGACAAACACGAAATGGGAAAACGTACGCCTACCTTTGACAAGGTCACTGAAACTCTCAGAGCTATCAACATAATTATTAAATGTTACATATCAACATATTATTAAATGTTACAAAAACCAGCACTGTGCTCAAGTCCAGCCGTCTGACGTGGACAGACCGAACACTTCCTGTTTTCTCACAATGCATTTCGGGAATTGTAGTAATCTCGAGCCGTTCAGTGACCTACAGAATTGTTAATAAGAAGCTATCGATTTACCCTTACCACTAACAGTTGTATGGCTGACTCCAACTGCTATAGTTGATCTTTATATCTTTATAGCAAAACATGTTGATTGCAAAAAAAACGTATCTACATCATATTGCATGGATTTGCCATGTAGGCCTACATGGGCTACCACCAGATTCAGTGTAGGTATACTTACCTCCAGTCTCTCTTTTTTCTTTCTAAATCACATGATTATAAACATAACCTTTCAAATCCTCATTATTTGTTACATTTTGTAAAGTCTCACAAAAAAGTGACAGAGAATAAATGAAGAATAGATTTAGTAATTTCATAATCTGGAATAATGCTCTCTCTGTAAAGCCATAGTATGATTGTGTAGTTAGTATGTACCAGTGTGATGCCTCATTTCTCTGCTGTTAAACAGGGCACCTGGAATACCGCCCATTCCAAATCCCACTATTCAATGACACTCAGTGTTCTCCCATTCAATAGTCATTGTGCTCCAATTCCTCCTAAACAAGCTTGTGACTTGTGCGACTGGCTAGACAGTCTCACTCTCACGTGGGCATAGGCAGTAGGCCCCTTTTCGCTCAGACCCACAGACCTACCTCTCCCTCTCTTTCTGTCGCTCTCCCACTCTATCTCTCTTTTCGCACACGCACACACACACACACACACACACACACACACACACACACACACACACACACACACACACACACACACACACACACACACACACACACATTTCTGTTATAACAATTCCTTCCAATTGGGCCAATGTTCATGCAAAATATTCTTGTGAATTAGTTTTGCATCCAGCTCACTTATGTGGGAATATTGGATAGAGAGAAAGTCAGAATCAGTCATCGTAATCGTTTAATTTGAGATTCAGCAACCATACCAAGTCACACATTGTAGACTAATTAAAATATGTTTTCCAAAAGGAGATCATTCCTCCCACCCGTGTGACCCATTGCCAGACACGACAGTACACAATAGTTGTTATCTCCTGTAGGCCTCAGAGCCCCTCCCATCCTGTGATAAAGATGACATTTCCTCTTTGACTCTGAGGGAAAAAAGTGCTAAATAGTACCAAGGGTTCTTCATTTGTCCCTGTTGGAGAACCCTTTTAGGTGCTTTGTAGAATTCTACTTAGAACCCCTTGTAGATGGTTCTTCGTCAAAAGTTCTATGTAGCACCAGAAATCAAATAACCCTTAAACGTTTCTTCATGACAGTGTTGTACGTAGCACCCAAAGGGATTCCCCTACAGGGACAAATCAGATAGTCCTGACATGGTTCTGCTTGACAGGGTTCTATGTAGCACCAAAAAGGGTTCTTTGTTATTTATGAGGAACCCCTAAAGGTTCTAATTAAATAACCGTAGGGGGTTCTTTAAATGATGTCTAAATGAAACAGTGTGTTGTGCCATTTATGAATCATATCATAGAACCTTTATGTGTAAAGAACCTTAGATGATCCTATTTGAAACCTTAAATGGTTCTATTTTAATGGTTCAATTTTTTTATGTAGGGAACATTTACAGTAATTTGATAGATATGTATTTTAAATAGTAGTGGTAGCCTAGCTTCAGGTGGAGTGCAGGCAATTTCACATTAGCAGATGCATTATGAATGAATGAATGGTCTTTATTGTCATTGATATAGTACAGGTACCAAACAACGAAATTTGGGAGGGGGGGCTCCCCTGGTGCTAGGAGAAAAAAAACTACGAAAAAACAAGAAGGGAAAGGAGCTGGTTTACATAAATAAAGGCTATGTACACTATCCACTATACTATACTATACAAATAAAACACTGTGCTGTACTCTATGCTATGCTATACCTATTCTAACATTTCCTATTCTCTGAACCTTATGTACCCTAGGGTTGTCATATTGCACATAGTGTTATTGCACATTCATTTAAAGTGTCGCAGTTTGCAGGTTTGAAATGTACACATTTGTGTTTCAGTATTACACTTGATTTCAATCTAGTAGCTGCCATCAATTTGTCTAGATTGTCCAGGGCCTAGAACCTAGGTCTTTGCTGTGTTCAGGGCCTGAATGGCCCTGGGGTAGAAGCTGAGCTTCAGTCTGTTTGTCCTTGCGAACATGGTCCTGAACCGCCTGTTCGAGGGCAGCCGAGCAAAGTGTTCGTACCCAGGGTGGGATGGGTCTCTGGAGATCTTGGAGGCCTTCCTGAGGCAGCGTGTGTTGTACAGCTCTTCCAGAGAGGGGAGGGGGGCGCCGGTGATCTTCTGGGCCGATCTCACGACTCTCTGTAGCGCATTCCTCTCTGCGGCTGTGCAGCTGGAGAACCAGATGCAGATGCAGTAGGTGAGGATGCTCTCCACTGCGCAGCGGTAGAAGGCCACCAGCATCTCCTGTCCGATGTGGTCTTTCCTGAGGACTCTCAGGAAGAAGAGCCGCTGTTGTGCCTTCTTGATGATGGCTGCTGTGTTGTTCTTCCAGGACAGGTCATCCTGTATGTGCACCCCCAGGAATCGGAGGGTTGAGACTCTCTCCACGCTCCCTCCGTCGACGAGCAGGGGCTGGACCTCAGATTCTTTCCTCCTGAAGTCCACGATGATTTCCTGGGTCTTTGACTGGTTCAGCAGCAGGTTGTTAACCTTGCACAGCTTACTCAGCTGCTCTACCTCATCCCTGTACGCCGCCTCGTCCCCCCCCCGAGATGCAGCCCACCACGGTGGTGTCGTCTGCAATCTTTACGATGGAGTTGCTGGGGTGGACGGGGGTGAAGTCGTAGGTGTAGAGGTTGTAGAGGATGGGGCTTAGCACGCAGCCCTGGGGGGACCCAGTGCTGAGCCTGAGGGCTGTGGAGGTGTGGGAGCCCACCCGCACCCTCTGGGGGGCGGTCGGACAGGAAGTCCTTGATCCATGCACATATAGAGTGTGATAGTCCCAGGTCTAGTAGTTTGGTCACTAGCCTGTCTGGAAGGATGGTGTTGACGGCAGAGCTGAAGTCCACAAAGAGCAGTCTCGCGTAGCTGTTTCCCCTCTCCAGGTGGGATAGAGTGGAGTGGAGAGTCGTCGCGATGGCGTCCTCTGTGGACCTGTGGGCTCTGTAGGCGAACTGGTATGGATCCAGGTTGGGCGGGAGGCGTGTGACTATGTGGGCCCGGACTAGTTTCTCGAAGCACTTCATGATGATTGGTGTGAGTGCCACCGGGCGGTAGTCGTTTAGGCAGCTCACCGTGCTTTTCTTCGGGACTGGGATGATAGTTGAGGTTTTCAGGCAGGGTGGAATGGTGGCCTGGGACAGGGACTGGTTGAAGATGTTGGTGAAAACCCATTACTCAAAACCTGTAAGATACCTCAAATG
>NC_137691.1:21083105-21293691 GCF_963989245.1 Nansenia antarctica
CATAGGTTTTTAAGAGTATAGTAGGTCATGTTATATAGGCTTTATAGATTGGCACCCGGTGTTGGACGCAGACATGCAGTTCACCTATGGCGATTAATAAAACAACAGTGCAGACTCCATTCTTGGAGATGACTTGGGATGGCAGCACCAGTAGTGGTACTGTAGCAGGGAGACTCGGATTCGGAGCTGGAACAGTTTTTCATCGTACGCTCCTCATTCTTTCGCAAAATTAAAAGAAACGCAGTGAAGCAAATCTAAATGTATATCTATCTGCCAGAATAACAGGACTGATGACAGGCTACATGATTCAATTTAGTGATATTTTTGTTTTCAATCTTGTCATTGCTTGTCATTTCATTGGTAGGATTTTGTACCTTAGATTTAGAGTAGTTAGAGTAGTTTCAAGCTGCTCACTTTCAGCTCATTTGCATATCGAGGGCCGAAGAACATAACCTCCTATCTGAAAAACTATTTTTTTTTTTTTTCTTGTAGAATGCTATTTTTTTTAAAAAAAATAGCATTCTACAAGAAAACAACACCGTTTTTTGTGTTTTCCCAAAAAAGTAAAATTTTCAGATAGGAGGTTATGTTCTTCGGCCCTCGATATGTTATTTCTTGGGCTGCCCCCCACACCAGTATAAAATAGAGTTTATCCATGTGATTTCTTATGGTTTTTGATTTTTAAAAATAAAGTATTTGTTAACACAAATATTGCTATTTACTCCTGTGAAAAGAGATGCTGCATTTGAAAGGATGTCAAGATGAGGCTTTGTTGTTGATAGTTTTCTAATTTCTCAGCACCTTTTTTCAAACAAGCTCTATCTTCTCTACCTAGGCCAGTCAATCAGTAGCCCCACTAGATAACTGTATGCTATTTGTGTATCTGTGGTGGGAATTGTTTTGTTTTTGCTTAGACATGAGAGTGCTTTTGAAAACTGCCACAAAGATTGTGCAGCTGGGTGGTAATTCATAACAGGGTGGTTGATCCTAGTAGGGATGTAACATTTAATATATTCTACGTATATTTAATCTGTGTGTTTGTGTGTGTGTGTGTGTGTGTGTGTGTGTGTGCGTGCATGCATGCGTGTGTGAAATACTTCCTCTTATCTATCAATGTGGGAGCATGGTTTCCTGATACATATACAGGCTATGGCTCCACAGATTTTCACATTGATCAAGAGAGAGCGAGATCAATTTAAGCCTGGTACACACATGAAGATTTTCTAAATCTTAGATTTTTTATCTGAGAGAGACCCCACACATGAAGATAAAAAATCATGGATTGAACAGTTTGTATTGTGTGTGGTGTGCGCCGATATTCCCAATACAGCACACTACATACATAAAGATCTGTCCTACGACAGTCTAGAGCATGGGTCGCCATTGTTGGCCCACCAGCAATAATATTTGGCCCGGAAGATTATTTTGAGATTATTATAAAAAAAATGTTTTACAATATCGGACCAACAGTCCCACATATAGGCTATAATGTCCGAATAGAGAATCTATAGGCTTCGGGCTAACAGCTGCTCGCCCTGCTTGGAGTAAGGCCACAGCACCAGAACGGAGGAAGATGGTGGTGGAGGAAGTACGCCATCAGGAGGAGGCTGGAAGATGGGCCAAGGCAGTCTCTCTTGCCAAGCAGGGACAGTGGACGCGATGGGACAGTGTGGAGAGGAGGAAGATTAGCTGGAAGGACATGTGGGCCATGGAAGTGAGGCAGTTGAGCTTTATTATCAGAGCTACATACGACGTCCTTCCAACACCAGTTAACCTTGGCCAGTGGTATGGTGAAGACCCGGGGTGTGCCCTTTGTTCCACGCCAGCCACCCTCAGGCACATTCTTTCAGGATGCAAAACTAGTCTCGCCCAAGGACGCTACACGTGGCGTCACAACCAAGTCCTGAAGATCTTTGCATCCACCCTGGAGGACAAACGAGCTGCCACCAACTCCCTACCGCCATCAGCATCCAACCACCAACAGGCAATTACCTTTGTCCGTGAGGGGGCAAAGGTTACCAGGAGCAGCTCGACACCATCTGAGCGAGGCCAGCTACGGTTGGCCCGCGACTGGAAGATGCTGACTGATATTGGACGACAGCTTGTGTTTCCTAAAGAGATCGCCATAACCACCCTGAGACCTGACTTGGTTCTCTGGTCCCCTTCTCTAAAAAAGGTGTACATCATTGAACTAACCGTACCCTGGGAGGACGCAGTGGATGAAGCTTACGAGCGGAAACATCTACGCTATGCTGAACTCGCCGCCGAAGCACAACACCGCGGCTGGAACACTGAAGTCCGCCCAGTGGAGGTGCAGAGGGTTTGTGGCAAGATCTACCACCAGATTGTTTACAGACCTGGGAATCAGAGGCCAAAGCCTGCGTTCAGCCATCAAAGCTGCATCGGAAGCAGTCGAAAGAAGCAGCCAGTGGCTGTTTATGAGAAGGAAAGATCCCTGCTGGGCCCCGAAGTAGCCAACCAGAAGGTATGCGGTCAGCTTAGGCCTGACTCAGGGAAAAGGACGCCCCTGCCTTGCATAGTCTCATGAGACGCCAGCCATTCTCATGATGAATTAGGATTGACGCAAGTTCGGGGCTGATCCCCCTGAGCTGGCCACCTCTGGCGAGGGTGTATAGTGTAATGGCCGAAACACCCCATGACCTGGAGGAACACTACTGATGATGCGTCCGAAATTAAAACCTAACCCCAGCCCCCCCCCCCCTCCCCCGCATGAACCACTCACCACCAAGACGACACACACGCACACACACACACACACTCTCACGTACGTGCCTGCACAAAGGAATTTACATCTTATCCTGTGTTTCATAAATCTACCCCTAACTGGAGAATGCTTATCTGGTGATATGGACGTCTTTGAGTGTCTAGAAAAGCACTATATAAGTCTAATGTATTATTATTATTTATTATTATTATGGACGTCACTTTAATCCGGCAGTTCTTAAGATTTTTATGCATCAATCGATTCCTCTCGTGCGTCTCGTGCGTACTCGCATGTATAGGTGGAAGGGAACATTGTGAGCACATAAAATGTGAGTCTCTCACAACGGCTTTGCATTGATGAAACCAGGGGCCTCATTTATTAAAAAAAAGTACTTGAACGTCATCTTTGACTTGCACGTAAGCAAATAGCGGCTCAATTATAGCGGCTGAATTAAGCCAAGTGAGCGGGAGAGGGCAGAGAAGGGTGGCTTCTCGGTAAGTTGCATTTGTAACGTTTGATCATGACAACCAGTACTCAAGTTGTAAAAGAAAATCAGGGGGGATGGTGGATTTTATCATATGGGGACAATTTTAGCATCCCCACAGCGACAGTGACTTCAGTGTCAGTGACTTGGTAAAAATGTCATTGCATGTGTGCATGCCCCCTGCGCAAAACTAAATGTTGAAATAGCAGTAATACCACGTTCATTGATAAAATGACATAAGGGATGGAAAGGGGGGATGGCAGTTTTAGAAGGGGGATGATTTTGACCGTTTTTATTTCAGGGGGGATGCCATCCCCCCTCAACTTGAGTGCTGATGACAACTAACCAGGCAAATGCTTATATTGTAATAATATCATGGTCTTATTCTTATCAGGTGACATTGAAAACATGGCTGCTCACTCCCTTTGCGAACCCTCAGACACCGGAGGAAAATCCAGTATAATTTAGCGCATGGCCGGGAAGGTCCGTTGTGGAGCGCACTATAGGCATGTTGAAGGGGAGATGGCGTTGCCTTGACAGCTCTATTGTGGTGTGCTGTATTGGGCACACCACACACAATACGATCAAAACTGTTAAAACTGTAAAATCTTAAATTGTCTATCTTCATGTGTGGGGTCTCTCTCAGATAAAACATGTGTTTATGTGTGTACCAGGCTTTACTACTCAATGTCTTCCTGTTGTGTAATAAAACTCACTCTGAAATAATTAAGACTGGGCATAGGTTAGCTGCTGGGTGCTCTCTACTGACATCTTGTGGTTTTCAGTTAGGCATGGTTTTGAAATTCAACTTCTCTTCTTCTTTCTATATCAGGATGAACAGATTGATTGGGGTAAACAGGAGCTGTCTGTCAGTGAGATCCAGCAGAAGGTGAAGGAATACAATGCTCAGATTAACAGCAATCTCTATATGCTGCTGGTGAGTGAATTTAATGCGCAACATCTCTCTCTTTCCCTGTCTCTCCCACTCTCTTTCACACACACACACACACACACACACACACACACACACACACACACACACACACACACACACACACACACACACACACAGGCCCATTATGTTCAAGCTATGTTGACATAAATCCTCCATCTAAGCACTGTATGTTCTGTATTAATCTTTCAGAACAGAGATGGATCATACACTGGCTTCATTAAGGTCCAGTTCATGCTGACTCGTCCAGTGTCTGTCCCTCCTTCTCGGAAGCATTCCTCTCAACAGGAAGGGGAGCAACATGAGGGTGGGCTGAGACGCCGGACCTCATTCTACCTCCCCAGAGACACAGCCAAACACCTGCATATTAGCTCCCAAACGCGGGCACGAGAGGTTATAGAGGCACTGCTCAACAAGTTCACTGTGGTGGACAACCCAGCCAAGTTTGCCCTGTTTGAACGTAGTGAGCGGCAGAATCAGGGTAACTAAGGTTTTATTCACTATATAACTAGACACAATGCAATGCACAGTACTGTAGTGCATGACAAAAATGATGTTGTAATAATATAAGTCTTCTTCTTTGTTTGACACGAAGCCATGCTGTGGTAATAAAGTGTCCTCTTTCTTTCCCCCTTCAATTCCTCTCTCTTCTCTCCTCTATCTCTTTCTTTCTCTCCCTCTCTCTCTCTCTCTCTCTCTCTCTCCCTCCCTCTCTCTCTCTCTCTCTCTCTCTCTCTCTCTCTCTCTCTCTCTCTCTCTCTCTCTCTCTCTCTCAGTATACCTTCGTAAGTTGTCTGATGATGAGCGTCCACTCCACCTGCGTCTGTGTGCGGGCCCCAATGAGAAAGTCCTCAGTCTGGTGCTGAAAGAGAATGAGACTGGAGATGTCAACGTGAGTGTTCACTTTCAAAACACCAGGGCTCACATACGCTCTATCCTCAATTAATATGAGATGGCAATTCATATTAAACTGCAGTTCATCGTAAATGCATATTTGCCTTTTCCCCACAGTGGGATGCGTTCAGCTTTCCTGAACTGCGTAATTTCCTTCGGATTCTTCAGCGTGAAGAAGAGGTGCATGTCCGGCAGATAGTGAAGCGCTACTCCCTTGCCAGGGACAAGATGAAGATGGCCATGGCAAGCATAACCACCCCTGGTTGACATGATGTGATGCCTATAAAGGTATAGGCATGCACTGTTGACCTGCAGCCATGAAGAGGCATGTCACAGATAAGAAATGGACATATGGAGAGAGGGACATACTGGTAGTGTAAGATAGGAGAGAGGGTAGTGTTAAATGTTAATGCAAACAAAGGAAAGCTACTACTTAGTGTACTGTATGTGGCCTGGATGGACTATGAAGGATTGGAGGCAATTGCTGGAGAACAGAAAGTCTGTCACTGTGCACACCCAGGGTTTTCCTGGATACTGCTAAACTGGGGAAATGTTTTGCTGCTTCTCTGATGTGAGGTCGGGAGATAGATCAACTGATTCAACTGTATTACACTGTTTTTATTGTCATATTGTCCTTAAATAAAGGGATGTTACTTTTTCTGTCTTTTGTCTCAAAATGGGTTTCTGACAGCTTTTTTGTTGGGCCATAGCCTGCATTACTCAGAGGAAACCTTGAAAATGTCATGCATCATCTCTGGAAGATGATAATATTTTTACTTCCATATAATAAACAAGCACATTGCATGTAGACTTGAATCTCTCTTTTTATCATAAGATATATGGATCAGGGCGTGTTCTGAAATTAGGCTACGTGATATTACTGCACATCTGCTACTTTATGCTTCAATCAAGTGTTCTTTCAACCAATGACTGGAGCTTTCAACCAATGACTGGAGCTTTCAACCAATGACTGGAGCTTTCAACCAATGACTGGAGCTTTCAACCAATGACTGGAGCTTTCAACCAATGACTGGAGCTTTCAACCAGAGAAAAAGGGCCTGGTCATTTCCGGAAGTGACGCGAGTACGCAAGTCCTCGGATACCGGAAGTGAGGTCTGAGGGAATGACAGTCAGGCTAGATGCTTCAGTGCCTGTTATGTTTTGAAGACATTCAGTATCAATAATAAGTCAGTATATCATAGCTTGTATACGGATACCTAACATAAAACAGAAATGACCCTTGGTATGTCCTCAACGAAGGTGCTTGCTGACACATCACGTAGCTAGTCCACTCTGAAGAGTGCAAACGCTAGCTAGCTAATGTTAGCATTAGTCATGTAGCCACAGCTAGCAGCTCAGATGTGTTCATGTGTTTGATCAATGCTGGTCCGGCGTGTGGAAGCTGTGTTAAACCAGATCTTAACCCAGGCAGAACCGTGAAGTCAAGATTGCTTCGGCTTGTCTGATTGGTTCAGCATCATGATGGCAGTAATGGTGGATGACAGTTCACATGTGGCTAACATTAGCCAGGAGCAGGTTTGACAGGTTACGAGGCTCAAGCTAGTAAGTAGCAGCATCTTGTCTGGTTAGGCTCTAGTGGTGTGTAGATAGAAGGCTCTAGAGGTGTATAGATAGACAGGGCTAAGACCTCCACTAGTGGTGCCAACTGCCAGCCAAATATTTGGTCGCCTCCACACTCTTTCTTAGTTAACCAGTCAGATCAATGGCGAAAGTTATAGCCCTATCTGTGACATTAAATCATTTGGTCTGTGTGCAATGTGCATGCTTGTGTATATATATATATATATATATATATATATATATATGTATGTATATGTATATATTGTATGTATATATGCTTGTATGATTACCCAACTAACCAACTCGTTGTCTCTTCTCGTTTATTTAGACTATTGTCGTCGTTATAAGGAGTGACCTATTCTGGAGTCCTCTCTTCATCGATTACTACCAAGTTACGTCAATCCTGGAAGCACTGCGGCCAAGAAAATAATGTCCTAGTTGAAGATGGGAGGTAGTGGTTCCAAAACCAAAGGTTATTGGCCTTTTACTGGTTCAGGTAGTAGTGATGATCCAACCAAAGAAGAAGATGATCAGTCGTTGGCAAGGCTTCGAAGTTTCAGAAATGCAACGCCATTCGTGTTTACTAGAAGGAGGTAAATATAGCTCTGCAAGTACTGTATATCATCATGAGGCACATGCTACAAGACAGACAGCCATCAACTCCCCCAAGAATTGTGTAACAGTGAAGTTGGGCAAGACTTGGCTGTACTACAATGCCACTTTGATTGCCACAAGCAGAGGGACCGCATGCCCAGTCATTATTAAACCTAACTGAATGGCTAAACTTTTACAGCAAATGGTCCACTGTATATTCCTATGCTAGTACTCTCATAGAGTATGAAGGCTGTTGCTGGTACAGTACCTCTTGCTATCGACGGACTGTCTCTGATAAATCAGTGTTACTTGCGTTGCCTGTACAACATGGTCCATGTTCCATAGTAACTTGTATGACATGAAAAGCATTCCCCTTGACCAACAGATCAGCTTAGTGATTGTTCTGTGACATTTGGATATGTTCTAGGGAGTCCTGCACAATCCCAAATTGACATCCTTACATCCTAGTACACTACAGTCTGAAAGTTTATATTTGATTTCTCTGCACTACATCCAGTATCACATATGTCTTGTGTTTTCAGCTCCCTGTACTTTGATGAGGACGGCGACCTGGCCCATGAATTCTATGAAGAAACAGTTGTGACAAAGAATGGCCGCAGGAGGGCCAAGCTGAAGAGGATCCACAAAAACCTCATACCTCAGGTACAGCCTTTTCACAAACAGGACATGGACATGAAATTAGGGCTTGGGCTGTGGTCCTATTCTTAAGAACCTTTCCCTTAAGTGTGCACTTGTTCATCCACTCAAGTGCAAGACATATGACATGTTAGAAATGTGGTGGCAATCCAATGCCAGTGTACACTTAGGGAGAAGGGTGGAGAAAGTGACTGCAGCCTATGTAATGGCTTGAGACACTGTTTCATCCTCAATCAGACGACTCCTCCGACCATGTACTGACAGCTCAGTTGTGTGTGTGTGTGTGTGTGCGTGCGTGCGTGCGTGCGTTCATTCACCATTCTCTCACTGACTCTCTCTCTCTCTGCCTCCAAACCCCCTTACACCCCAATCCCCACAGGGAATCATAAAGCTGGAGCACCCTTGCATCCATGTGGATTTTCCTGTTGTTCTCTGTGAGGTTTGATAAAGCCTGGGGCGCGTTTTGAGACAAGATTCAGACTAGCCACTGTGTCAACTCCGTCCCCCCTGTTTCCCCATCACACTTTACTTAATATGGAAGCCCCCCCCACCATCTTATAAGTCACCATGGTCTCCCCTTGAAGATGTTTGGCGCCCCTACATGGACAGGCTGTTGCAATGCGTGTCGAGCCTTTGCATGTGGACACTTAAGGTGTGGCGTGGGTGCAGTTACAGATAGTAGTAAGTGGCCACTTATGGAGACCATCGATCTGTGAAATACGTCAAAGAAGACTATGAAGACCTTATTGTTTTCCCACCCCCTTAAACTATTCAACACAGTGCAGATACTGTGTGTATGCGAGTCTGTTGATTAATACGGGATGAAATGAAATGTGACAAATGAAGTGTCTCCCCCATTTGTCTTACTGCAAATTGTGTTCTGGTATGATCAACTGAACTGTAATGAGAATGTAAGAAGCCAATCTGAGTTTAACTATGGGCTGTAGAGTAGTGTCTGTCATACACTGGTGGTCCTGTAACATTAAACCCCAGTCTATAGAGTGAATCTCCATCTGTATGGAGCAGTGAAGGGAAACAATATACTGGTAAGATTTTTCTGTTAGTCTTCAGAGCTTCCACAGTAATGATAGGTCTTCACTGATCAGGGCCATATTCTGGGGTCAGATGTAGGAACGTGCTTGCTGTCATTTCCACCATGCATGAAGCTGGCTCTGCTTATCTGTTATATCCCCATGGAGTAGAAGACAATCAACGGCCAATCATGTGATCTGATTTGATGTGTTGTGATGTTTGATAGAGTGGGTGTGGTGATCATGGTGTGCCCATGCCTCAGAGCCACACGCATGTACAGAGTAGCAATGAGTCCCCCTGGGAAGTCCTCTGTTCCTTCGCTGCTTTGGCGCAATACATTTCACTGTTAATTTATTATTACTGTTACAATGGCATTGTTTTTGTTTTTTAATTACAACTGAATATAAAGAAAACAAAAATGTGTCTTTCTCTTTATTAATGAAGTTACACCCATGGACCCATGTGTGAGAGTTGGCTAATAGGTTCTGAAATCAACATACTCTGAGCCAGTGTTATTTTTCCCACTTTTGGGTAGATCTAGAAGGCAGTACCCACACCCCTATTAGAAAGAGCAGGCATTCTATAGTTGTATTATCTGCCAGTCTTGTTGAAGTAAGTAAGTAAAGCTTTATTTATATAGTGCCTTTCGTATATGAAATGCAACTCAAAGCGCTTTGAAGTGGAGGAAGGTGTGTGTGTATAATAGTTGTGTTTATGTAACCAAGTTGAGATATATAATTCAAAAACCCCTGCTGCTGTTGCTAGCTTTTCATTTGTGTAGCTGGTTAACATTGGGTATTTGAGGAGACGATCACGTCTGTTCGCAAGTTTGAGACTCGTTTGGAGTAACTCAAATTGTCGGGCTATTGTTTGCAACACTTTAATGTCTGTTTCATTTGATTCCAGACCATCTTCCTCACAGTGAGAAAATCTAAATTGGGTGAGTTATGTTCACTGGCACGTTCTTTTGAATTGTCATGGACACAGACACTTGCACTTCTGCCTGTCTGAGGAGATGTTGATTTCCAAGCCCATTGGCATGTCTCCCACACATGGGTCTCATGCAGCCTCTCATTTCCTTTAGTTAATCACAGTACTGGGGACAGACATAGAGCTCTCTGGAGACTGCAAGATGAGTTTTAATTGGGCGAGGGGTGGGAGTTTCTAATATAATAATCTTAGCAATATGTGCACATGTCTGCCTGATTTTGTGGGACGTTGTTGTTGTTTTGTTTAAAAGTTACTTGTATCCCAGTTAAATCCAAATTCCGTAGAAGAGGCATGATTATTGAAATGCTATTCTATCTCTTCAAACATGCATGCTTGGTTTCTATGGATTACTCTCTTTTTGGTGAAGGGAAGACCGACAGTGTCCTGCAGTGCATAACCATTTACAATCCTTAATACTAATCTTGAATGTTCATTCATTCTTCTGTTCTTTGCTTTGGGTGTCTGTCGAAACATTCTGTGCTGCATTGTCATCATAATGACTCTTGGTGAGTGATAGAGCTGGTCGCGGAGTGTCCTGAAGACAAACAAAAGCTGCTCTATACCATAGGCACAGGCGACAGTTCAAAGGTCATAGGTCACAACCAATAAAAGGTGATAGAGCAGGGTTTGTGAATAAGCGTCAGTGTTTGTTTGTGGGAAGTTAGGTTGCTGGGTTACAGTTGTGATAAGGTAAATGATTCATAAATGATTTTCCACCACACAGTAAATATATTGTAAATACTGTACTGTAGAGTCTGGTCTTAAACAAGTTGCTTACTGACCTATGTACATCATTGAGCAGCACCGTTGTTCAGACACTCAATGTGTTGTCAATGTAACAACTTCTGCAATAACGTCATCATACTTAATATACTGTAGGCCTATGTCTACTGTAACTACATTAACTGGGTTCAAACCTGAGTCTCCTGCATGCTAGAAGAATATTCTAGTATGCTAACAGACGACACTGGGCTTTTATGTGTCCAGAGTGACGTCAGTGCACGATGGACAGCTTTCACTGTCATTTCATCAGCTACATACACCATACAACTTGGGAACCCCTTCATAATAAATAAATAAAGCAATCCATCCCATTCTTGCAAAATGTAACCATCTTGAACTTAACAATGAAGATGTCACTTCAAAAAGGGGCAGACAGTCTCCGACTGTCCTGCAGAGGGAATTTCACCTTCTGCCCTGCACTCATCCTCTCAACAAGAAAAACACAGGCCTGTGAGGACATAAATCACTGGGAGGCTAAGGAAGCCTGCCTGAAATAACATAAGGCGGTGTGATGAAGAGAATAAATGCTTCTTGGTTTTCCCATGTTTCTCATCTGACATGTTAACATACAGTAAGTATATAGTTTAGTTGGCTCCTCACCACAAACACAATTAATGATATGTACCTCACTTCTGGTGACATTACTCAAAATGTCATGAAATAACAATCAGGTAATATATTCTCTGTGCTCTTGCCATATGCAATAGGTCATGACATTCTTTAAACAGAGATTCCTAAAGATTCAGGACATACCCCACCAAAAACAAATCTGTAGCTCATCTTAGCCCAGCCTTCCACCCTTATGTAATATTATTCCAGCTTTCTACATTGTTTCATCTCCCTCCCGTGATGCAGAGCACAGACCCACTCACCTCTGTGAGTTTTTGTAAACTACACAGAACAAAAACATTGCATGAAAGCAATAAAGTTGAGTAGATCCTGACCCAGCACTCTTTTATCCTCTAAGCAAAACAATAACATAGACAGTTTTGTAGGACAATCTTTTCCATGGAGCAAAAAATAACATGAGTTACAAGAAATACTCATGAAATGTAAATCTCTCACAAACAGACAGGAGAAGCTAGCCTCACAAACACACACTGTTGCCTACTCTACTCATGCCCTCTGTTGCCTACTCTACTCATGCCCTCTGTTGCCTACTCTACTCATGCCCTCTGTTGCCTACTCTACTCATGCCCTCTGTTGCCTACTCTACTCATGCCCTCTGTGGTTTCCTGTGCAGAAGTTGTGCTAGTTTCCACCCCTCTGTGGATGTCAGTGACGTCCTCCCCAGGTCAGCATGTCCAGATCCATTAAGGGAGGACAGGAAGAGGCACCACAAAAAACAGGAACATTGCTTGAATGTGTGACAGACAACCAGAACAGCTCTACAGACTACTACAACTATGTTGCACTAAGGAGCTATAGATCTGTTCTGCCTGCTGCAACAACACTGTACAACTCCTCCTCTGGCTGGCTCCATCTGGGGGACCAGAGTCAGGCTGGGGGATGTTTTTATCTACTGTATAACGTCCCAAATGTCTATTGTGATATCTTTATTTTGTATTTATAAAATATATATTTATTTTATTTAGCCTATTATTCATTTGTCACATATTTAGTTGTTGTTGTTTTTGTGGTCTGAGCTGCTGTAACGGCACAATTTCCCCTCTGGGATCAATAAAGTACCTCTACAGTTAGAGTACCTGTCTACAGTTAGAGTACCTGTCTACAGTTAGAGTACCTGTCTACAGTTAGAGCACCTGTCTACAGTTAGAGCACCTGTCTACAGTTAGAGCACCTGTCTACAGTTAGAGTACCTGTCTACAGTTAGAGTACCTGTCTACAGTGAGGTCTGGAAATATTTGGACAGTGACACAATTTCCATGATTGTGGCTCTGTACGCCACCACAATGGATTTAAAATGAAACAATTGAGATGCAATTGAAGTGCAGACTTTCAGCTTTAATTCAAGGGGTTGAACAAAGATATTGTAAGAAACGTTTAGGAATTGCAATGCTTGATCAGGTTGAGATAAGGTGATTGACTTGGCCATTGACTTGGCCATTGCAGAATATTCTACTTATTTGCCTTAAAAAACCTATGGGTTGCTTTTTCTGTATGTTTTGTTCATCTCAGGGACGTGCCGTCCATATAAGCAGAGTAAGCAGTGCTTACCCAACGAAAAAATAAAAAAGGACAGTGAAAATATTAAAATAAAAGTGCATGTAAACCGTTTGTTTGTTTTCATTAAAAGAGTCGTATTTTAGGTCCCAGGGCAGCAGGAGTCATTCATTTTGACGTTGCATTTTTAGCGCCACCTGTAGGAGTAAGCACTCCCTACTCTGCATTGCGTTGCATATAAGCACTTCTCTCTCTGCTTTCCCTCGCGTACATCGAATGCGTGAAAATGTCTTTTTATTTTATTTTTCTGATGCCTCAGCCCGCTGTTTAATGTGGCGAGGGTAAGCATGCTTACAGCCAATCAGTAGGTCTTTCATTCCGATAAGAGCTACTGATTGGCTCTTATCACTTTCAAGTTCACTTAACATTTCACCTCTCGCCCGGCAGAATAGCTTATGCTAGCTAGCTCAAACGATCTAAATAATAATAATCAATAAGGATAACTTGCTTGATTTTGTGAATATGGACATTACTGTCAGCGACCTAAAGGGATTTCGTAGACTGGACTGGACTGGAAAAACACAACTACTGGCTAAATGCCGAGAGCTAAGTGCCTGTGTGACAAAGTGTGAAAAGAAAGTGTGTTGTGAGTTTACTATGGAGGATGGAAACGGCGTGTGTCTGTGTTGTGCATGTGTGCGTTTGCGATGTTGAAACTGGACTTGTAGATTTCAGCAGGCTGGCTACTTGAAAAGATCTTGGTTTAAAAAAGATTGAACAATGAGCACCCCTGATATAGTCGAAACTGGCAACTGTTTTTGTTGTTGTTCTGATCACAAAGTGACACTACAGTTTATTAGCGGGTTCTAGGGCATCAAAATTGCATTTCCTTGAAACTGTGTTCACTGATAGCGTGTATGTGTAATTATGTGTATTTCTATATCTTATACTTACCCAATCTAAAAGCTCACGGCACGTGCCTGGTTCATCTGTACTGTGAAGCCCCATCCAATCACCTGAATTTGGCAAATCTGACAATATATCCCCAAACACTCTAGAATTCATCTGCTTCTGTCTTCTGTCACATCAATTAACATGAGTCACAGAGTGCCATTGGAAGCCATGCATGCCCACACCATCACACTGCCTCCACTGGGTTTTACAGATGATGTGGTATGTTTCGGATCATGAGCTGTTCCAAGCCTTCTCCATACTTTTTTTTTTTTTTGTATCATCTGCCCAAGAATGCTGTTCCAGAATTGGGCTGGCTTTTTTAGATGTTTTTTAAAGTCTAATCTGGCCTTTCTATTCTTGAGGCTATGAATGGTTTGCACCTTGTGGTGAACCCTCTGTATTTGCTCTCATGAAGTCTTCTAGATGTTGTTAAGAGGTTTTTCTTTACCATGTAAAGGATCCGCTTTCATCCACCACTGTTGTCTTCCGTGGACGTCCAGACCTTTTTGTGGTGCCGAGCTCACCAGTGCGTTCTTTTTTTCTCATAATGTACCAAGCTGTTGATTTGGCCTCTCATTATGTTCCTGCTATCTCTCTGATGTTTTTTTGCAGCCGAAGGATGGCCTGTTTCACTTGCATTAAGATATCCTTTAACTGCATGTTGTGCGTTCACAGCAACAGCTTCCAAATGCAAATGCCACACTTTTGCCACTCAGACATTTTATCTCCTTAACTGATAAAGAAATAACAAAGGAATAGCCCACACCTGTCCATGAAACAGCTTTTGAGTCAATTGTCCAATTACTTTTGGTCCCTTGAAAAAAAAGGGGCTACAAAAGGAGCTGTAATTCCTAAACCCTTCCTCCAATTTGGATGTGATTACCCTCAAATTAAATCTGAGAGTATTCACTCTAAGCCCATATTCATTATTTAACTGTAACTTGATTATGTTTTGGTAAACAGCTAAAACTGCACACTGGAGTACATACAGTAGGCATGTGTTCATGGTAGAGAGACTGTAGCATATCTGGACTTATCTACAGCTTTGGAGCTTAATGAAGTCACTATGTAATTACTGTGGGTAATCTTTTAGCAATCACGCTAGCGCACGCACACACACACACACCTTCTCCAAATAATGAAATGACAATTTGTGAACATAGTTTAGGTGGCTATTTCTCCCAACAAAACCGTTATTTCATTGATTAACCAAACTCACCCACCTTAGATTACTAATTTTAAGAGACAGGAATACTGACTATGTTCTGCGGTTTATCTTTTTATAGGAAAGAGATTGTGGCTTAACTCAACCGTTTGCTCTACCAGACATTTGACACCTATTCCTCCTACCTCCCTGGTTTCCAAGGTTTACACACCATTTCCTATTAAAACAAAAGTTTAAAAAAGGATATATTTAGCATATATATACAGTATACTGGATACTTTTCAGTATACTTTTCTGCATTTTTCAACTGACAATTAGACTTACGGTATAATAATTCTCTGCTGCCCTAGACTCTTCATGACAAGGGTACAGAAGTCAGTCACTGTAGTCAGCTGAGCAGTGAGAAAAACACAGGAAGCTCCTGGCTCCATAGCCTACTGTACTCTGTTGGTGTCCTCATGCACAGACACACAGACACAGGATGTGGGGATTGTTGTATGTAACATTGCCTTAGGTAAGAGATTTAGTCACCCTATCTATATACATCTCTAATAGAACCATTCATTCTACCAACACGTTTCCTCTGATGAGTGTGAAAGAAAGGGTGCTTTATAGGTTGAGGCCAAATGAGAGTGGTGAGGCTTTTTTGAGTTCATGAGCGTGGGGTCAGGTTGTCAGGGTTACGGGGGAGGGACAGAGGTGGGGTCTCCTAGACGTTGAAATAAAGATAAGATGTGAGGATGGTACTCTGACAGAGAGGGAATTAACCTCTGTTGTAACTACAATTGAAAGGCTGTGTCTCAGCAGGGGTGACACAATTTATCCACACAAGGGGGGAGATCAACTACTCTGTTCAACACATCCAGAGTATCAAGTACTTTCCCTCACAGAGGATTTGAGAGAAGAGGGACTGTTGGGTAAGTGAGAGACTTCAGAGAAAGACTCATTATCAATAACCAATGATCATGTTTTTCTCATTTAATTCTTATACCATGACTTCTGCGTATTTGTAGTATCCAAAGGTGATGCTCTAGTGTGTCAGTTACCCCAACTCAATTACCAACTGGATGACCCATGCTACTGTACTCTGCTACTGTATGACAGGAGGCACATTTGTCTACATGTCTTTTTTTGACACTTTGATATTTGACACACAAGCTTCACTGAGAATAGTTATCTTTGCGATTTTCTTTCACATATTTGTTTTTTAATGGCGATCTAGCATGTTTTTTGTTTGTTTGTTTTTAATTTATAAAACTGTAGTTTGTTTGACTACTGTCGTTACTGTGTTTATGTTACTGTGTTGATGGCAGCTGCTGGACTGAAAAAATCAGGTGTAGTGCTGAGGCACAAACATGTACATTTCAAGCCTGCAAACTGTGACACTTTAAATAAATGTGAAATAATACTATTGTGCAATATGACAACCCTAGTCGTCTATCTGTACAGTATAGTACAGTGGATAGTGTACATAGCCTTTATTTATGTAAACCAGCTCCTTCCCTTCTTGTGATTCTTTTTAAAAAGTTTTTTTTTTTTTTCCTTTCCTAACACCAGGGGAGCCACCCCTCCTAAATTTCGTTGTTTGGTACCTGTACTGTAGCAATGACAATAAAGTCCATTCATTCATTCATTTATAAGTGCTATATCTCTATTATTTATTCGTCACTTATGTTTCTGTCTGTTCTTGCACTTCGTTTATTGTCATCATCAGATCAAAGCAAATTCCTTGTATGTGGAAAAACTACTTGGCAATAAATCTGTTTCTAATTCTGATGATGCCATGCCATTAGCAGGGATAATTTTAGAGTATAACAATTCACCCCTGAATTTCCTGGTTAGTTGTATGTAAAAAGCACACTCACGATAACCCGTTCAAAAAAACTCCAAGAGTTAGAGTGGATGGATTGGATGCAGGCCATGGATTTTGCAACAGTGGACCTCATCTGTCCACACGTCAAAGCAGTCATCTGTGCCTGTAGCTTTAGGTGGCACACTAAAGGCCTTCTTTGCATTATGACAATTGAAATAAAAGAAAGTCCCAATCTACTCTCTACTCTTAGTTTCACTATAGCATCCAGGTTGTCCTGATCACTGGGCCAGGGCCATGAGAGGAGATGATGGGAAGGCTAAACCATGAGCGCTTCATTGGAGATGTTCACAGATACTGATGAGAAGCAGATGCAACATCTTTAAATGTACTTCCTCTTGTTATTCTCATAAGCATCGTGATAGGCATCTCATATAATGCTTTCCTTGCACTAGAGAGAGAGAGAGAGAGAGAGAGAGAGAGAGAGAGAGAGAGAGAGAGAGAGAGAGAGAGAGAGAGAGAGAGAGAGAGAGAGAGAGAGAGAGGGGGGGGGGGGTGACCTGCTTTGTCAGCATCCATGGGAGAAAGTTATTTCCTCATGAAGTCAGCTGACATCCTTCTTTCCAGGTGGTGGATATGGATTGATTGATTGATTGATTGAAAACTTTATTAGAAGATTTGCAGGAGTAGGTACATGAAAGTACATATTACATACAAGGTCAACTAACAGGATAAAAACCCAAGAAAGCCACTGGCTTATTTCAATTGGGGTCCTTGATTCTCAATTCATCGTTACATGTAAGACAGACAAAAAAAACTAGTACTATCTACAAGATAATACAGACAAATAACTATTACTATCTACAAGATAAACATACATCCATCATGGGAAGAACAATATAACAAAACATTAGGTATGTACAGCGGGTAGGACAGGTGGGGACATACACCACAGGTGGGGGCGGGGGACAAAACACAAAGTATGTACAGTGGGTAGTTCGGGTCTTTTAATCTGATTTTTGATTTAGAGGGTCCAGTTACGGATTGCAGCCTCCTGTAAATGTTTTTTGAGAGTGGTTTTGAAGGTGGGCAGTGTTTTGCACTCCTTTAAGATTATAGGAAGGGCGTTCCACATTTTTACTGCATAGTTTGCAAACGAGTTTAACCCCTTGTTTGTGGTGCAACGCGGTTGAACGTGGTTCGTGGAGCTTCCTCTGGTATTGTATGTGTGGACGTTGTTCACTTTTTGGAAGTATGTTGACAGGTACTTGGGTGTCTTTGTGGTGTAGCGTATCTTGAAGACCAGGCCCAGTGCAAGCTGCTGCACTCTGTCAACTACTCGTAGCCAATCAAGGCTCAAAAAATGAGCAGCGGTTAGATGTGTCCTAGGGTTGAGGCCTAGCAAAAGCCTAACCAGTTTATTTTGGGCTGTCTGGAGTCTTGTTTTTTGGGCCTTTGTGGTTCTATAGTACCATGATGTTACGGCATAGTCGAAGTGACATTGAATGAGAGCTCCTGATAGGGTCCTCAGTGTGTTTTTACTGACAAGTGAGGATATCCTGTACAAGAATCTAGTTCTATGGTTCACTTTTTTGATTACTTTTGCTGCCATTTTATCTCCGGAAAGATTTGCCTCTAAGATGGAGCCCAGGTATGCAATATCCTCTTTTCTTGTGATATTAATGTTACCCACTTTTATTTTGAAATGTACAGCCTTTCTGAGTTTAGATGGGGATCCGTATAGGATGGTTTCAGTTTTACCTAGGTGTATTGATAGTTTATTGTCAGCTAGCCAGATGCAGATTGGAGTAATGGTCACTCAGCATGCAGCCTTTTGTCTTCTGACTGCAACTCTGGAAGAAGGAAGTTGACATGTGTTGTTACTCACTAATGATCATTTACTACTATTACATGATAACATATCACCCATAGAGGTAGAACAGGATCAACCAGTGGTGTAGTCTACGTGATACGCAGGGCTACGCCGTATACCCACTAAGAAAGGCCAAGGATTTCCATGTACCCACTTTAAAATGTGCGAGGATACGTAACGGCGTTTTTGTGACAGAACTTTCACACTTTCATTCAAATTCACCCCGTCTGTGTCACGAAGCACTTGACTTTTGGACCATTGGGACTGACTATAGCGTCATATACCATCAAAGGGGGGAGATGCGACATGAAATATGTCAAAATGCAGCACTATACCATGCACAGATCAGCCTTAGAACATGTAATGTTAGATATATATAACGTCAGGCAGGGAACGCAGATGTATTTTTTATGGCGTTCCGAAATGAACGATATGAGGCTGGGAGGGGAAAATCACAGTATACCCACTAGAAAACACTACACTACACCACTGGGATCAACCAACAACAGTGTAACAATCCTATGAACACATTTTAATTGTCAACATTACTGCCGAGTAGATGAGCAAACTTAAAGAATGATGATCTTCACTGTTGTAAAATGATATGGTCATTATTATAAACTGTAGATTAACTGTTAGGTCCGTTCTAGCAGTGGTGTTTCCCCTCATCGAAATTTCAAGATGGGTTAACCCATTGACATGTAATGGGGTGGGGTCTTGTCCGAAGCAGACATCAAATCAAACACACCACATTTAAGAAATTATTATTCCGTTAATATACTATTGAATGAAAACAAAATATAACATTTTCAGCCATTACACTAGATTTTATTAATTCATCCAAAACCACAATTTGACAACCAGTTTTAACACACCCCTTCTCTTGTAGCATAGAACGAGTTGAGCTGAACTCGGAGCGTCTCGCAACATTTCTCTGCTTCAGCCCAAAGTAACGGATGTTGGGCAAAGCGCTTTTCTTGCTGAATTGAACAGATCGTTTTATTATGACAGCTGACGGGACACTTCCATCATGAGGGCATATAAATGTCAGGAAGTTGGCAGTGTTTTATATTTCGTTGTTTGTTTGAAACCACACGAGTGGAATAAACCGGTGTCCTACGCTTCGTCTCCCACAGGTCAGATTGACTAGTTTTACTTTTGTCTCCGCAATTGTAGTAATGTTACATCTGAACTACAGGCTGCAACAATATGACACGAATGTGATTCGCTGTACCATCGAGGTTTCAATAGAACGAGACCGTTAAACTAGTGAGATCCCACCAGCTCGTTGGGGGGTGGTCTTAGTGCCCTGCGTCCCACCACAATGAACACGTCCTCTCGCCTAGAGTTTTTATTTTTGGAAAATATAACTTGATTTAATTGGGAAGTGCGTTACAATGATCAACGTTCAAAGATACGTATTCCACCATTTGTTTTAGGGCACCCGGTTTTATGTTAGATTAGCCATGCATGACTTAAATTAATGTTTACGTAATACACATTAAAGTTCAAGTTTTGTTTGGCGTTTCTAGATATTAAATGCATAGTCATTCTTTGGTTTGATTAACCTCCTTAGACTGATTGACTCGTTCCCTATATCGGCCCAGCACAATATTGGCATCATCAGAAAGATGCGTGGAATGTCCTGCCATCAGGAATGTTGTAGTCTATATGGTGCTATGAACCGACATCCTTTATTGTCAGAAAACACTGTAGGCCCAGCCTACCTTTTTTTATTAGTTTTCCCCCTTTCTTTTTTATTGTCCGTGTCTTGCATTCCATACAGCCGCGAAGACCAATATACACTTTTTGTAGAGGTCATTCCCATACAGAATGGATTAATGCTACTGTGTTTCAATTGTTAGTTGTCCTCACAGTCATCCCTGCAGAGGGAGAAAATAAAAGGTTGTTTTGCTGTTGAAGCGCACCCAACAGAACTGCTCTATGGTTATTCCTACTATATTACACACATCAACTGTGAAGAAAACTGGAGGCAGTCAACACACCTTAAGCAAACTTTCATTTAATTTAATTGGTTTTGTTGTCATCAGTTGTGTCAGTTTTTTTTCTATTTATATTGAATGCTCAAGGCATGTTGCCTTTGCCATACTTTTAACAAGCTGTTTTGTCATTGTCTACATTCCAGGGCAGATTAGGTGGTCATGGGGGCAGTAGCTCACTCTGTCTTGGCCCTGGCTGGCCAGATGCCCTGGCTACTGTTGCTTCTGGCTCTACTCGCACCCTGGAATGTCCTCCGTGCAGAAGAGTTAAAGCCGACTAGATGGCCACTGTTTACCCAAAAACCGTTGCTCCTCGCCTGGAATGCCCCAACAGAGGACTGCACACCACGGTATGGTGTGCACTTCCCAAAAGAGCAGTTCCAGATTGTAGCATCCCCCAATGAGGGCTTTGTCCGGCAGGACCTCACAATATTTTACAAAGACCGCTTGGGGCTGTATCCGTATTATGAGCGTGATGGCACCTCAGTGAATGGAGGCCTACCACAGGCTGCCAGCCTCACACAGCACCATGAGAAGATGCCTGAAGGTGTGCAGAAATATATACGCGAGCCAAGCGCAAAAGGGCTTGCTGTCATTGACTGGGAGGAATGGCGCCCACTGTGGATCCGCAACTGGGATGTCAAAGATGTTTACAGAGATAGATCCCGGAAACTGGTGGCCCAGAAAAACCCTCAGTGGCCCGCAGAGAGTGTGGGCAAAGTGGCCCAGCAGGAGTTTGAGCTGTCGGCCCGGAAATTCATGCTGGAGTCCCTGAGGCTCGCCAAAAGTCTGCGGCCCAATCAGCTGTGGGGGTTCTACCTGTTCCCCGACTGTTACAACCACGACTACAGGAGTGGTCTGGAGAACTACACGGGTCGCTGCCCTGATGTGGAGGTGACCCGGAATGACCAACTTACATGGTTGTGGACTGAGAGTACGGCCCTCTTCCCCTCTGTCTACATGAGCGCTGTACTACGCTCAACCACATTTGGACGCCAATTTGTCCGTAACCGGGTTAAGGAGGGCATGCGTCTGGCTTCTACAGGGGATGGGCTGGCCCGCCCGGTCTTCGTCTACACCCGGCCTACATACGCCAATGAGTTGACACTGCTGACTGAGGTGAGAGGGCACATGCTATTCTATCCTTAGTGATGTGACCTTAGGATGTTTACTTGTGACCTTAGGTTTCCTTTAAGGAGGCCTGATATCATTTGGTATCCCTGTAGCAATGCAGTCAGATACGTTGATTTAATTCTCAGTTTCTTACAGCTTTGATTTTATTTGATTTAAAAAATGTGTTCTGAGTCATATTTTAGAGCCGCATAACAACCATATGGTCTTCGTTGCTCTTCAGAGTGCTGTCTGAGTAATATGGGCCATATCAGAGAGGTCCCTCCAGCTCTTCTAAGGCAGATGCAACTTAACAAAAGACAGTTATACATCCTTAATCAATTAAAGTGCCCCCAATGTTTTATTTGTTTGTAAATTCACTGTATTTTGATTGAGAGGAAGAGACGCCCGATGGGACGTCAGGAGCAGACAGGGTTGCAGCCAAGGCTGATATGTCAGATTCAGGACTAAATATAGAACATGCACACTCTCTCTCACTCATACATGCACTAGCTTCGCATGCCTGGCCACAAAGAGTTCCCTGTGTTCCCTGAAACCTAAATATGGCTCTGTGGTTTCTACCCTAAGTATCATTAGCTATTGCCAACTTTCCAATAACACACATACGGTATATACTCACACGCAGGCACACATTTTATCAGTAAAGGAATTGATCAGGCCATAACTTTTATTATTATTATTATTATTATTATTTTAAAAGCTCTAGCCTAAATGACCACTTTCCCCCATATTGTTCTCCAGCCCCTTTCCACTGTGTGTACTGTATGTGTGGGCTGTATTTAATGTTACCCTGTATGTGTGGGCTGTATTTAATGTTACCCTGTATGTGTGGGCTGTATTTAATGTTACCCTGTATGTGTGGGCTGTATTTAATGTTACCCTGTATGTGTGGGCTGTATTTAATGTTACCCTGTATGTGTGGGCTGTATTTAATGTTACCCTGTATGTGTGGGCTGTATTTAATGTTACCCTGTATGTGTGGGCTGTATTTAATGTTACCCTGTATGTGTGGGCTGTATTTAATGTTACCCCACTCTATTGAAAACCCTGTGGAAAATCTCCTCAGCTCATCAACTGAACAATGATGTAATGATGCACATTTCTATCAGTCTTTCCCACAGCTGGCTCACCAAGGGATAGAAGAAGGTTAATTCAGACAGCTTGGGATGGCTTTAGAAGAGGATAGGTTTGAGTTTAAAGAGGAAGTTAACACAGTGAGGTTATTTGTGTGTGTGACTGACTGGATGGATGAATGAGGTGCTGTCAGCCAGCCGGGGCATCAGTGTTTACTTTCCCACTAGAGCACTCTTCACTCTAGATTGTAGGGTGTGTGTGTGTGAGAGAGAGAGAGAATGATAAAGCGACAGAATATGCATGTGTGGAGCATGACCTAATTTCAAAATGTTTTGCTTAATTTATAATGGTACAGATTTAATTAACTGCCAACCCCTCTCACTGCAAAAATGAGGACTACAGTGTGCATATTTGATTTGATTTATTAGGATCCCTATTAGCTGGTGCAAAGCTCTTCCTGGGGTCCACACAGAACATATACAAGAAATCATCATAAAAACATATAACAAAGAAGAACGACATCAACATAACATCACAGAACATATAAGGAGAAAAACATCAACATACTTAACAACAAATAACAAAAATGAATAAAATAAAGTCAGCAATGCTCACGGCCACAGTTTTTGGTGAGCATCACAAAACACTTAAAAAAAACAAAAAACATCCACAAATTCTACACACAACAATAAATAACAAACATAGACACAAAATGAGTGGCATGTGATGTGTCTGTGCATATTCCAGTGTGTAGAGATATGATGATGATGATGATGAAGATGATGATGATGATGACGATGATGATTCTGAATGGAATGTTAGAAGAGAGGGTGTTGGTCATCTGGTCAGTGTTAGTCTGCATGCCCATGTTCCAGCTCATATTGAGCAGGGCAGAGTTGTGTTTTATTATTTCTGCTGCAGGACTGAACTGTGTCTGTATTGATCTACAGACAGATATGGTGTCCACCATCGGTGAGAGTGTTGCCCTGGGAGCAGCTGGGGTCATCCTTTGGGGAGACTCTGCTTATGTAAACAATGTAAGTCTTATCTCTGACCAGGTAATTTCATGACAAAGTTGTACCAATAGAACTACTTTCCTTGATGAATTGTTAACATGCATCTCTTGTTTGCCCAGTATCATTTTTCCAATCCACCACTTTAAGTTTTGTGTTTCCCCTGTTCAGTCTGTGGCTTGGTCTCACTCTCTCTTTGTGTCTGTCTAGGCTAGCTGCATCAGTCTGAATGAGTATCTGCGGGGACCCCTGGGTCACTATCTGCTCAACGTCTCCACGGCAGCAGAGCTGTGTAGTCGGGCGCTGTGTGGCTCCCATGGACGCTGTTTGCGCAAACTGTCAGACACAGATGTATACCTGCACCTCAGCCCCCTCACCCATAGCATTATCTACAGGATGGACAGTCAGGGCGGAAGGTTGAAGGTCACAGGTCAGCTTGGCCAGGGGCAGATGGCTGAGTACCGGGAACACTTCCACTGCCAATGCTACACCGGGTACAAAGGTGTTGGTTGTGCTCATAGAGAGCAGGGGCAAAATGGAGCTGCCACTATCTGGAGAGTCTGGCCTCTCACCCTACTGCTCCCACTGGGACTTCTCACCCTGATACACTGAGGCAGACTAGAACCAGACTGTACGATGGTGCTGCCACACCCTGGTCCTGGCCGCTGCAGGGGCTTGGAGGGCTCTCTGGTCAGGGAAGGGCACACTCTGACTCTGCACTTCATAACTGATGAATCCAGAGGAGGAAATGGAAATGTCTGGGCCCTCAACAGAATGAGAGGAGACTGAAGATAAACCCTTTAGTATCCAAAACCTCCATTTACCCAGCTCATCAAACCACACACACTAAAGGGACAGCTTTTAAAGTGTAAAACAATGCAATTTTGATGAGTTTTTAAATTATTATTATTGTGCGTGTGCGTGCGTGTGCTTCCGTTGTTGAAGGAAAGGGCTAAACTGATTGTTCCCTCTGCTGGAGGCCTAGAGCTGGAATCGATGCATCAACAGCAGTGATTTGCATAGACTTGTGAATGTGGAAAGAACTAGAGCCAAGATGTTTGTAGGGCTACTTGTGAGAGTGCAGTTTGTTACATTGTATTGGGTGCCTTCCTCTCTATATCTGCCTTGGTGCCAGTGGCCATATGTTCAACCAAACTTGGAAATGAGGGAAGTGAGAAACCTCAACAGACAATGCTACTTTTCTACTAGAACTTGCCACTGTGAAGCTTCTGTCACTACCTCCTTTGCTGTCCCCCACCCGATTATCTGCTTTAATCTAATAGTCATGAGCTTTAATGGAACTCATCACATGGGTATCTGTGTCACAGACTGCCTTTGCAACAATTTGTGAATCACAGATCTCATGATGAATAATCAATTGTATACCACACCACATCATGTTCTTTGACATCTATACAATACTGTTACGGATGTGTGTTATAGATGTCCCATCTTTATTGGTGCCTCTTCATCCTTAGAGTGGATGTTATTTTACAGCAGCAGATTTTAATACAAGTTTCCCTTCAGTATGTGCGAGGATGTAAACCAAACTTGAAACCATTTTTGCTTATGTGTGTCATTTTCATTCTGTTGCCTGAAACCAAATTCTTTAGAAGGCTCTGCCCTCTCTCTGGCTTCAGGGGCCCAGGGCTCTGCCCTCTCTCTGGCTTCAGGGGCCCAGGGCTCTGCCCTCTCTCTGGCTTCAGGTGCCCAGCTCTGCCCTCTCTCTGGCTTCAGGGGCCCAGGGGGCTCAGTGTTGGTCTTTGTCTTCAACCTGTTTTTATTTATGTCAGAAACATGTTTTTAGTTTGCTCTGTCACTGTTCATTTGATATATTGTAATTAAATGTGCTATTTCTTTATTACATTAAATTTGATATTTAAAGGGACTCTTCATGAATTTGTATCTTAGAGCTCTGTCATGTGTGGGTCAAGACACGTGTTGCATACATAGTTGGCTGTTTAAAAAAAGATGTTATGCTGTTTCAAACACAAGTAGTGAGAGTTTAATGCAGTATCAGTGGGATTCAGTAACAATTTCATTGAAAAGACAGCTATAATAACCTTGTGCCTGCTAATGTTTTCAAATGAAAGGGCCTTTTGCACCTTGGTAGCTGTTCCTTGCTCTCCTGAGTCACCTACCCCTCTACTCTGTTTCATTTGCCAGCATTTCACTTTGCCTTCTTTTTCCCTCCTCCGTTTTTGGGATCTCTTCCATTTATAAGGGGGGTAATCTCATGGTGCCAAAAGCAATATTATTGGGCCGGGAGTACAGAGGAAGCCTTGTTTTATAACTAAAACCAGACATTGAGCCTCTGCTTCTTCAGGGATCTCCTCTGTTCACCACCCCTAGTCTTCCAGTCCTGACCCCCCCAGGAGTAAGGGGGTACTGCTTTTTACTCATTGAACCCTCAGCAGCAGCAATGACTTGGCAGCTGAGCCATTCACTAGTGTGCAATTCTCCTTACACCCCCCCCCACACACATCCTCCTCCTCTTCTCCTTACACCCCCCCCCACACACATCCTCCTCCTCTTCTCCTTACACCCCCCCCCACACACATCCTCCTCCTCTTCTCCTTTGGCAGTTGAGCCATTCACTAGTGTGCAATTCCCTCTACCTCTCCCCTCTCCCTCCTCTACCTCTCCCCTCTCCCTCCTCTACCTCTCCCCTCTCCCTCCTCTACCTCTCCCCCATCCCTCCTCTACAGTTGAGCCATTCACTAGTGTGCAATTCGGAGAAAGCTAAATGTGAATGTCATAAATCAATAATATGTTAACTCATGTTCTGTATATGCTGGATATGAGTTGTGTCTGTCTTTAGGCCTGCAGAAAAAGCAGCCAACACTTGTTAGATGTAAGAACAAAGTTCCAGATGTGTGGGTGCTGAAGAATTAACACAAAGCCATGTTATAATCTTTCTTTACACAATACTGGGCCAAAACCATTATCTATGATTGACTATGGGTAGACATGTGCACAGTATTTGTCTATTACACCATCATATGTTTTATTGGTTACCATAATGTCTTCCATAGTTCACCTTTGAAATGTTAATATGGAGCAACACACAATATGATTCTATGGGTCGATGTGTGAGCATTTACATTTACATTTTTGGCATTTAGCAGACGCCTTATTCCAAAGCGACTTACAATCAATACATTTGAATACTAAGCATGTGAATCATCAGTCCACCATTCATAGCAGGAAGAGTAATCCAGCTCAAGCCCGGGGCCATTGATAGAAGGAAAAACCTTCTCCTATCACCTTCTTCTAAAACCTAGTTTTATTTTATTCTTTTTTTTAGCCGAGGTGGAGGAGCGGAGTGAGCGGGCTGGAGTTTGGGGGGTCACCATTTCCTTCAGGTAGGCAGGGGCTGTCCCTTTAGCTGCCAGGTATGCAAGCACCAGGGTCTTGAATCTGATGCGAGCTGCTATCGGGAGCCAGTGCAGGGTGCGAAGGAGAGGGGTGACATAAGAGTATTTGGGGAGGTTGAATACCAGCTGGGCAGCAGCATTCTGGATGAGCTGCAGAGGTCTCATGGCGGAGGCGGGGAGCCCAGCCAGGAGTACGTTGCAGTAATCCAGGCGGGAGATGACCAGTGCCTGGGTCAAGAGTTGCGCTGCCTCTCTGGTGAGGAATGGTCGTATCCTTCTGATGTTGTAGAGGAAGAATCTGCAGGAGCGTGCCGTTGCTGCAATGTTCTCCGCACAGGATAGTCGGTTGTCCAGGGTCACTCCAAGGTTCTTGGCTGTCAGGGAGGGGGTTACAGTAGAGTTGTCCACTGTGATAGAGAAGTCTTGGAGAGGGCAGGCTTTCCCGGGGATGAAGAGGAGCTCGGTCTTGTCTTAGATCTTAGATTGAGCTTGAGATGGTGGTCAGCCATCCATGTTGAAATGTCAGCGAGACATGCAGAGATACGGGTTGCCACGTGTAGATCAGACAGTCTGTGTAGCTGTGGTAGGAGAGCCCATGTGAGGAGATTACCGAGCCAAGAGACTTGGTGTAGAGAGAGAAAAGTAGGGGCCCTAGGACGGAGCCCTGGGGTACCCCAGTGGTGAGGGTTCATGGAGAAGACAGCGATTCTCTCCAGGTCACCTGGTAGGAGCGGCCCGCCAGGTAGGAAGAAAATCAGGAGTGTGCGGTGCCAGAGATGCCCAGTTCTGAGAGGATGGAGAGAAGGATCTGGTGATTGACTGTGTCGAAGGCAGCAGACAGGTCCAGGAGAATGAGAACGGAGGAGAGGGAGGAAGCTTGAGCAGAGTGGAGGGCTTCCGTGACAGCAAGGAGCGCAGTCTCAGTGGAGTGCCCAGCCTTGAAGCCGGATTGGTGGGGGTCTAAGTGTTCCATCTTCCGGAGATAGTCAGTCAGTTGTTTAGATGCCGCGCGTTCAAGGGTTTTGGAAGGGAAGGAGAGAAGGGATACAGGTCTGTAGTTGTGGATAGATGATGGGTCAAGGGTAGGTTTCTTGAGGAGAGGCTTGACTGGCTATTTTGAAGGCCGCTGGGACAGATCTTGTGGATAGGGAGGAGTTGATTAGGGTGGTAAGGTAAGGAAGGATGTCAGCGGAAATGGATTGGAGAAGAGGGGAGGGGATGGGATCGAGAGGGCATGTGGTTGCCCGCTTTGATGTGATAAGTGTGAGAATCTCATCGGGGGAGAGGGGGGAAAAGATGACAAGCCAGAGACCGAGTGTCGAGGACAGAGTTTAGAAGGGGTGTTAGCATCGTTGGTAGGAGGAGGGGAAAAGGTGCTGCTGATGTCGTCCACCTTTTTTTCAAAGTAGGTGACAAAGTCATCGGCAGACAGGGAGGAAGGAGGAGGGGGGGGAGGTGGATTAAGGAGTGTGGAGAAAGTGGAGAACAGTTTTCTAGGATTAGAGGCTGAAGAATGTATTTTGGAATGATAGTAGGATGCTTTAGCAGCTGATGCCGAGGAGGCGTAGTTGGAAAGGAGAGAGTGATAGAGGTTCATCAGAAAGGCCAGTTTTTCTCCATTTCCTCTCAGCTGCTCTGAGCTCTAGTCTACAAGCATGTAGCGTTTCAGAGAGCCAGGGAGCTCGAGGAGAGGATCGAGCTGGCTTCAAGGTTAGTGGACAGAGGGCGTCGAAGGATGAGGTGAGAGAGGACAGGAGGGTGGAGGATGCTGCATCAGTGGATAGAAGGGAGAAGGATTCAACAGAGGGTAGGGAGGATAGGACAGAAGAAGAGAGGGTGATGGGGGACAGGGTACGTAGGTTACGACGAGAGGGTCTTAAGTGGTTAGGGGCTGACAGGGAAGAGGAGGTTTTGAGGGGAAGGGAGAAGGATATAAAGTGATGATCAGAAACTGGAAGAGGGGTAACAGTAAGGTTGGAAGTGTGGGAAGATCTGGTGAAGACAAGGTCGAGCTGATTGCCTGCCTTATGAGTCGGAGGAGAGGGGGACAGGGTAAAGCCGAAGGAGAGGAGAAGGTCAAGTACTCCAGATGAGAGAAGCTTCTCTGATTGGAAGTTGAAGTCACCCAGTAGTACGAGCGGAGTGCCATCGTCAGGGAAGGAGCTGAGAAGGCCATCCATCTCGCCTAGGAAGTCACCGAGCTGGCCTGGGGGGCGATAGATGACAACAATGTGGAGTTTGACAGGGGAGGAGACAAAAGCAGCATGAAATTCAAAGGAGGATATTGACAGGTGTGCCAGGGGAAGGACAGTATGTGACCACTTAGGCGAGATGAGGAGTCCTGTGCCTCCCCATCGACCAGAGGGTCTAGGGCAGGGGTCGGCAATTAAGTTTGGCCTCGGGCCCAAAACAATTTGAGCCACTAGATGGCGGGCCCGAACATAATCAAAGGCTAATTTAAGTAATTGTGGTCTTTGCTACTTTAATCCGATAAAATAAGAAAACTGTATTGCTTTTTAGATATTAGGATCTCAAATCCGATGGCCAGTCAGGCAAATAATTAAAGAGTGTTGCCGATCAATGATCAACGTCGTTATATGGAGAACATTTATGAAATAGGCAATGTGTGTCCTTTCAGTCTGCCTCCATCCATGTGGATGAACCACCCGACCCAAAGGCCTGAGGTGTTGTAGGAGGCATGAATATGATTTAGGGGGTATTGGTATCCAGGGGGCTATTCCACGTACATTGGATTAGTATATCGGCGATTAAAATAAAAGCCTCGTTCAGGCAACTCGTGATTGGGATTACAGCCTCAAGTGATTCCTCGAACGAGAATCAGCCTTGTGTCATCAGTGTTCACAGAACACCGGTTTGGAAATACTCGATTTGGGTGCGTGCACGCAGACATAAAGAGCCCTGAAGAGCCGATTGTCGAAATGAAGACACTAGACTGCGCAGCGGTCCTACTTATTGCGCAGCACTCCTACTTATTGATCTTTATGAAGAAGAAAAATAAGATGTAAAATTGCATTACTGCCGCAATTAACAAGGCGAGGGAAATGGTTTGGCAAGAAATTGCTGACCGATTAAATGCGTAGGTCATACTAGCCCCTACTTATTGTTATATGTTCATCTTTTAATAAATGAATATTCACTACTGTGGTGATATCAGCAGCAGGCTACATGCAGTAATTTTGCAGTCAGTTTGTAGTGGTATTAACCGCTGCCATGGTATCAAATTGTCATTTTAAGACGGTGGTTCAAATCCCTCTTCTGACACACTTTTTACTGCATTTCGTTGTCTGAATCTAATCTAAAATCTAATCTAAAAATGTATGTAGGCTATAAAATGATGGTGTAGGCTAATTTACAAGAACTGACATGATTACAATGGTGTTTGAAGCCTTTCTGACTAGTAAATGAGGTTCTTCTAACTAGACCCTGGATTTGGCATATATTATTTTTTCTTAGGATTATTGATGGATTCACTTAGACAGATATATATATATATAGTAAATCGATTTGCATGAAGCCTTTGGTTAAATGTAAAAAAATAAATAAACATTAAATTAAATATCGAACCGGCAAACCTCTAGCTGGCTGCCTTAACCCCTGCGCCAAACATACCACTGTGATGATATCAATGCAAGTTGATAGACATACCTATTTTTTTGACACTTTTTTATTTATCTATCTATCTATCTATCATACTTTCAAAATATCAAGTTATCTATCACCCAATCAAACTATCTATCTATCTATCTATCACACTTTCAAAATATCAAATTATCTATCTATCACACAATCAAACTATCTATCTATCTATCTATCTATCTATCTATCTATCTCATAAAAAGTGGGAACTAATATTTCCTAAAAGACATTTGACACTGTCGTTCAGGATGTAGTTTCCGCCTGAGACATTTTTGACGCACGTCTGACCTAAACCAGCCTGTAAACCTGGTCGCTACCAGGTTTGTTCTGATGGATTGGTTGCATAGCAACCAAGCAGCGAATTATTTGAGCCACATTCATTCATCAGAGCAATTGCGCGTCATCTCCCTGTCATCAGAATGATCACGCCCCTTTTTGGCTGATAGAAGTGTAGAAGTTTGACTGGTGGTCAATGGGAATTTCTGGTCTTCGCTACTTTAATCCGATAAAATAAGAAAACCGTAGTGCTTTTTAGATATTAGGAGCCCAAATCCGATGGCCAGTTAGGCAAACTATTATATAGTGTCGTTGCCGATCAATGATCGACGTCGTTATATAGAGAAAATTTATGAAATAGGGGTTGATTCACCAGAGCAGTCATACTCCCTGTCATCAGGGATTTGTAGTTCTTCATTTGATTTGCCGTGTAAATCCCCAGACTGCCCAAATCCGATGGCCAGTCAGGCAAACAATTATATAGTGTCGTTGCCGATCAATGATCGACGTCGTTATATGGAGAACATTTATGAAATAGGCAATGAATGTGTGTCCTTTCAGTCTGCCTCCATCCATGTGGATGAACCACCCAGCCCAAAGGCCTGAGGTGTTGTAGGGGGGTATTTAGTATAAGGCTAATGGGTTTATTGTGAGTTTACTTTGATTGTTTGTTTATTGCCTAGGCCCTAGATCACCGTATTGAGAAGGCATATGGTTATGGGGGGTGATATTGCAAGGTAATTTAAGCACCTGCGCATCTTGCATGGCGGTAGTGGGGAGAGAGGGGAGCGATGTATTTTTGTTGACCGCATGATATGCATATTCTATATGCATAGTTTGTTATTTTTCTGGTTTTGATCGCTTATGGATTATTTTTCTATGTCGCCAAGTTTGATTGTTCTATTCAATAAATGCTCTAAAACGTACTTTTCATCTCAGCGGATTGTTTGGCGCATCATACAATTACCAGCCCAGACCCTGCTTGCGTCTCTCAGCGACTTTTTACTTTTGGCTCTATCTATCTATCTCGCTACAGGTGTCATATAACCCTAACCCATATCCTGTCATATAAAAGTACCTTATTGAATCTCCAGGTAATGTATTTCTGACATCCATCACTTTTGCTGTCGTTAAGATACTTTATTTTTCTGTTTTGGTAGTCTGTCCAATGTGACACTTGCCCTCCTCCACCGGCCCTAGTTTTGGATCTAGCTTGCTGTTCATTATTTTCATGATAAAACGTCATAACATCTTCATATACACCATACAGGATAAATACTGATTAACAGTAGGCTACTTTGACAAATGCCCATTGAACAGATTTATTTATTATCCTATCTTAAGAAAACTAATGTAACACTCTCATCTGGGGATTTACACGGCACATCAACTGAAGAACTACAAATGCCTGATGACAGGGAGATGACGTATGACTGATCTGGTGAATCAACCCCTATTTCATTAATTTTCTCTATATAACGACGTCGATCATTGATCGGCAATGACACTATATAATAGTTTGCCTAACTGGCCATCGGATTTGGGCTCCTAATATCTAAAAAAAAATATATATATTGTATCGGATTAAAGTAGCAAAGACCAGACATTCCCATTGACCGCCAGTCAAACTTCTACTCTTCTATCACCCAAAAAGGGGCGTGGACTACGTGGATTACGGGAGGGGAAAGTACCCGGATGCGTTGCTCTGATGAATGGCTTCGAAGCTAGTCTGGTCCTGAAATCGCTCGAAATGAAGTCATAGTTAGCCCTCGAAATGAAGCCATGGAATATTAATTGGGATAGCCCTCCCCCTAAACGTGAACGCGCAAATCAAGCCATAGGGGTGAAAACGAAGCCGTAGGGGTGAATTGGGATTGGCCCTAATCATGATTGGCTACATCGGACAACCAGAATTAACTGAACCTTTACATCAGCAACAACGTTCTTTGTACCTCAGTGCCTGTGTTGTTCCTCCACCCTGATCCGCCTCCTGGGCCCAGATGGAGCCCCCAGTCAGGTGGCCCAGTGTCCCAGTGTCCCCGCTGTCCCAGTGTCCCCGCTGTCCCGACGCTCTGAGACACTGCTGGTCCTGCTTCTCCCCCTGGCAAAACTCTCACGAGGACATTTCTGGACGCTGCAGAAACCAGTCCTGCCCCCTGGTGGCCGTTCTTCTTACCTGTGGCCGGGTAACAGACCCCAAGAGTCGTGTCCGGGGCTGTCCAGAGTTCCGAGCCTGCCCAAAGTGCCACAGTTAACTAATGCACACATCTGAATGTAAATACGTGTCCTGTACCAGCTGCAAGCACAGCTTCTGTTTCATTTGTCTACAGCCGAGTGGGGAGTGCAGAAAGGCTGAGCTGTACTGGTCTCTGTCCTGCTCGACACCCACAGCATGCAGACAGATATTTAACACGTAACACCTCCTAAAAGTACCAGAAATATACATTTAAGTACAGTACTGTCCGTCTTCAGTAGGAAAGGAAAATGCATAAGTAAGGGGATGGATCTTAACATTCTCCTGACCTGCGATTCATCGAACCCCCAGACCTGTACAACAGGTGGCAGTATAGTGCTCTGTTTACACCAACAAATCATTGCTGTATCTACATTTATTATCAATAGCTGTATCAGGTTTAAACCAAGTATTTTAATAAATTATTGTAACATTGTATCCCTACTCCCAGATCTATAAGACAGCTTTTTATGCTTTACAAATGCACTTAGGGGGACGCTCAGTGGTGTAGCACACTAATGTATAATGTCCATACCATTATGATGGCAAGCATGGTTCGATTCCGACCCTTGACATTTCTTACATGATATCTCTCCTCTCTCTCTCTCTCTCTCTCTCTCTCTCTCTCTCTCTCTCTCTCTCTCTCTCTCTCTCTCTCTCTCTCTCTCTCTCTCTCTCTCTCTCTCTCTCTCTCTCTCTCTCTCTCTCACCCATCCTTCCTGTCAATCTCTACTGTCTCTATCCCAATAAAGCAGAAATGCCCCCAAAATATATGAAACTAAAGAAAATGTGCATTTAATGCACTTAGAAACGCTCTTAGGGTTTATTTATCCTGGTGTGTCATGCTACAACCTTGTTTGCAATGGCTTCACTGTACCAGTTAGAACAGCTACTGATCTATCATTAGTAATCATTAATAGTATTAATTCATTTATTGGAGGAAAAAAACAAGACACAAGAAATAAAGCATCAGCATGGGATCCAATCTTTCATAAGACATTAGGTCAGCCCCATCTGTGTCAATTTCAAAAAATATAAATGACGTTTATGTTCTGTATGGCTTTTAATTGAATGTGCATGTATATATTATACTTTTTTACTGATTGATTTGTTTTTATTTATTGTTTTTAAACCTGAACATTTTAAAGTATTACTGTATCTTACTTCGTTTGTTCGGCTTACAATGTTTGTGAATTTGATATGGTGACTGTCGTGTTATTCTATTACAAATACGCGTGAGTCCTTCTGTATTTAAATGTAAGTGTCTTTATTGTAACTCGCTCCGTGAGCTCTGACAATACCGGTCTCTTCCTGTCTTGTTGTCCCCCGCCCACCTGACCTGATGTCACTACGGTGGCCTGTACAGAATTACAATAATACCACATCTCTCTTTCTAGAATCAATGGGTAGACTGCCATTGATTCATCAGACCTAGAGGATTATTGAAACCATGTTTGGACAGTGGAATATACCTAAGGAGCGGGTGCACGTTGTGCTGAGGGACAATGCGCGCAATATGGTCAGGGCTTGTGATCAGGGGAGGCTGGTTCATTAGGGGCAATTGGACAATGCCCCACCAAAGGGAGAAGAGAGATTTTTTTTTTCTATGACTTCTAGACAGTGTTGCTTCTGAATATCATAGTCCAATCAGCTAGTGTTCTGTGGAGTATATCATAGTCCAATCAGCTAGTGTTCTGTGGAGTATGTTCCAATCAGCTTCAAGTCCCGCCCCTTTCGGGGCAACTTTCACTCTACGCGAAATTGCACTAGGCTGTTCTCGTAGACTTGCATGTAAAATCTATTTTGGTAACTTCAGGCCATTCGGTCATTTGTCTATGGGGTTTTGGGACATGCACAAAGAATCGTACGTGCTTACGTCATGTCATACGGACGTTCGTTCACCGGCTTCACCATCGCTATGGCGGCTAGTAATGTTCTGAACAACTAAGAAACACCATTCAGCCGTTGTGGCAACCAGGAGAAATTAACAGTAAAGGAATTAGGACCACCCAGACCAAATTTAATTATAAAGCAAGTTTATACAAAGGCAGGGAAAATTGGAAAATCGTATAACCGAGGATTTAGGAGGATTTCTTTCTGTAAACAAATTGAACAAATGGATTAGAAGGAGGCATCTTTTGTTCCCAACTTGAGGATATTACAACTGGACCTATTACCGAAGTCAAACTTCGTTTGTGGTCGCAATCTCCGCAGCTGTTAGGCTGCTACTGTTGGTGTTTTGCGAAGCCAGAATACACAAACTCGACCTGAAGGTAAGAGAGTCAGCTAAGATAAAAGCTACTTCAAACATTTAGTAATATCGTCAGCATGGTACGTTTTCTAATGTCGTCTTTTCGCTTGTTTGTTTATGTATTCAGCACACGCACACACACACACACACACACACACACACACACACACACACACACACACACACACACACACACACTCACACTCACACACTCACTAGAGGGGATGAAGAGGTCTGTACAGGGGGGGAGGGGGGATGAAGAGGTCTGTACAGGGGGGTAGAGGGGATGAGGAGGTATGTACAAGGGGGTAGAGGGGATAAAGAGGTCTGTACAGGGGGGTAGAGGGGATGAAGAGGTCTGTACAGGGGGGTAGAGGGGATGAAGAGGTCTGTACAGGGGGGTAGGGGGGATGAAGAGGTCTGTACAGGGGGGTAGGGGGGATGAGGAGGTATGTAGAGGTGGGTAGGGGGGATGAAGAGGTCTGTACAGGGGGGTAGGGGGGATGAAGAGGTCTGTAGAGGTGGGTAGGGGGGATGAAGAGGTCTGTACAGGGGGGTAGAGGGGATGAAGAGGTCTGTACAGGGGGGTAGAGGGGATGAAGAGGTCTGTACAGGGGGGTAGAGGGGATGGAGAGGTCTGTACAGGGGGGTAGGGGGGATGAGGAGGTATGTACAGGGGGGTAGAGGGGATGAAGAGGTCTGTACAGGGGGGTAGAGGGGATGAAGAGGTCTGTACAGGGGGGTAGAGGGGATGGAGAGGTCTGTACAGGGGGGTAGGGGGGATGAGGAGGTATGTACAGGGGGGTAGAGGGGATGAAGAGGTCTGTACAGGGGGGTAGGGGGGATGAGGAGGTATGTACAGGGGGGTAGAGGGGATGAAGAGGTCTGTAGAGGAGGGTAGAGGGGATGGAGAGGTCTGTACAGGGGGTAGAGGAGATGGAGAGGTCTGTACAGGGGGGTAGAGGGGATGAAGAGGTCTGTAGAGGTGGGTAGAGGGGATGAAGAGGTCTGTACAGGGGGGTAGAGGGGATGGCGAGGTCTGTACAGGGGGGTAGAGCTATTCTCATGCTAAATCGACTGTAAATCCAGATTTTAAAGTTGATATTCTTCCCCGTGGAGCATGCCCCCATAACCTATGCCCCACCCAAAATGTTTAGCACCAGCCGCCACTGCTTGTGATGAATGTGAAGTTGCAAGCTTGGGCTGTATGGCCCACAGTTTACAACTTGCCGTTAATGAGGCTGTACTGAGCCAGAGAAGTATATCCGACTGTGTTGCGATCGGGAGGAAGATGGTAGGACACTTTAAGCACTCCCAACTCGCCTCCTCCCGTTTGAAAGATTTACAGACACAACTGGGAATGAAAACCACACGGCTCCAACAAGACGTGCACTTTATTTTTGACACTTTTTTGATCTAATTACTCTTAGGTGAGCCTTTTTTGTTTTCATAAAAGGAGGCCAGATCTTGGCTAAAAAAAGCATTGTGCACTGTATAACAGATTCTGTTTGTTAGAGGAAATAATAAATGAACATTTGAAGACTCAGAAGTGTTCTCTTTGTTGTGTTAACAATAGTGATGTAAGTTAGATTTGGTGAGATCACTATGGAATATTAAATCATCAATCTTTGCTCACTACATAGCCTTTCTTACCTTCAGGTGTGCATGAACTACAGGTTATCAACTGTGAAATGATATCTGAATGGTCTTTATTGTCATTGATATAGTACAGGTACCAAACAACGAAATTTGGGAGGGGGAGCTCCCCTGGTGCTAGGAAAGAAAAAATAAAATAATAATAATAATATCGGTATCGGTATCGGCCACGAGAAGCGGGTAAATATCGGTATCGGTATCGGTTGGGAAAAATGCATATCGTGCATCCCTAATTTAAATGTAAGTGTCTTTATTGTAACTCGCTCCGTGAGCTCTGACAATACCGGTCTCTTCCTGTCTTGTTGTCCCCCGCCCACCTGACCTGATGTCACTACGGTGGCCTGTACAGAATTACAATAATACCACAGTGACAAAAAAATATATTTTATTCTATTAGAAATCTGGCAACCCCGTGCCAAACCCCGTGCCAAAAAAGGCTATCGGAGATCTTTGACTAAACTAAGTAACGTTACTTGCTCAAAGATTTACTATAGCCTTTTTGGCTGCATAGTACAAAATACAAATAACAACAATGATAATACTTTTTTAGTAATATTTTATTCACATGGAAATGTATGCCATCATGTTAAATAACTTAATACTAGCGGTCCTCGTGTACACTACTACAGCCTCAACTGTTGCACGAAGTTGAACTCTTGATTTCACCAGCCAAACCGTACACACGAGACTGTCCACTGAAACCCGGACATCTGGCAACCCACAATTAATATTTACTCTACTGTACGTTAATTTACCGGCGGTAACGTTACAGCCAACATGGATGACGAAAAACGTATCACATTTATTCAAAGCCACAGGGAGCTCTTCGACCCCAGCTATGAATTATACAAAGACATGATAAAAAGAGACCAATCTTGGAGAGCAATTTCTCTAGCAATTGGATTCTCTGGTAAGTTAGCTAGGTAGCTAGCTACCTCAGATAACTAACGTTAGCGTGCAGCTCTCACTCAGACGCTCAAGTCAAGGGAAAAATGTATGTCTTAAGACAGCGATGTGTGTCACAAGTTAACCAAGTAATTTATTCAACCATTGTATTGTTACAGGGCAAGACAAACCTGATGATGTCATAATGACACCTAAACTGTCCTGAGCACAAGTTAGCGTGACGCAATAATGCAATAGTCCTACTTATGTCAAGGTTCCGTACCAGACAGGTCACTTTCACACAAGCTCTGGTTGAGTGAACATTCTCATACTTACGACAGTGTGGTCTAATTTATCTCTTGTATTTTGTCTAATTTATCATTGTTTTGGTCAACCATGGGTCAATCACAAAGTGACCCGAGGGTCTCCCCTAGGGAGAAACTCACACCCAAGAAGACCAGCAAGCCCAGGAAAAAGAAGACCACCTCTTCAACAGTGGCATTTTTTCAGCTGCTGTCATTGTTAACATGCTGTGGAGGAAGATGCCAGAAGAAGTCTGCCCACTCCATGGATGGGAGCAGCTCTGATAAGGACTCTACCACCTCTAATAACAGTAAGAGCTATGATGGACCTTTTGGTTTTGTTAATACCACATAGGAATCAAAGCTTCACTAAAAAGCCTATTTTTTGGAATATCTTTCACAGGTACTGACCGAAGGCCTCACTCCAGAGGCCATGACAAGAATGCAGGAATTCAGGAAGGAGAGTTATTAAAAACTCCTATTAAAAATCCTGAACCCTGCACACCGCCACCAAAAGAACACTTGGATGAGGACACTGAACAAGGAACTGTAAGACAATCATAATCTCTACTATTACGTGTCAAACATCTCTTCAAGTTTACTGTATATTAGTGTGTTCTCATGGCCGTTGTTACTATCTCTGACAGGCAAAAACCAGCAGCCCTACAATGGTCACGACTCCAGTGGAGATTCTCCTAAAGCCAGATTATCTTCTGTGTCATTCTGCCCCGGTGAGTCCCTAACCCTGATGACCCCTGACCCTGAACCCAGCCCCCTCTGACCGCTGTTATGTTTGTTATTTCCAGTATTCCTAACTAGGAATAAACAGGCTGGGGTTTCTTAACTGGCTTTTAATAACACGTTGCACATCCCTCTTCCAGACACTCTCTCTAGCTATAACCCCCGGTCCCCCGGTCCGGGTACAACAACATAGGGCGGAACCAATATTATGTATTATAATAACAACACATCTTCCCTTCTTTCAAAACAAAACAACTTGTTCTTTTCTTGTAGTCATATAACAAAACATTCGTTTCTGACTGTTCTTAAATCTGTGCATTCCAATAATAAACCTGCATTTCAAACATGAACCTATGCATTCAAATAATAAGCATATGTATCACATATCTCTTGACAAACTTTTTTTTTTTTTTTCACAAACATTTTCATTTACATTTAACCAGGGTTCGAGTTATAAGCTGAACTCTGTGGGGGTCTCCAAAATAACAGTGCGAAATGTTCTCATGCACGCGCAAATCATGCCCACACAGCGATGGGACTTACAAGTTTTAATTAGCTATAGGCAGTAGCGGATTAAGGTGGTCAGTGGCCCTAGGCTACTCCTTTGTGTGAGGACCCCCCGCCCCCATACATAAGCCTCCCCCCTCCCCAAAATATACAACTCACGAGCACCCTGCACACACACACCACTCATAATGCTTTACCATAAAACACTTAAACACTTTAATAACACAATAACACAACAGTGTTAATAATGCAAAGAATAAAAAAAGGTTCAGTGCATTCAGTTCTGTCTCTATTGCTCTCCTCTCCCGTTGTCTCTCTGTTACTGTCCTGTTGTCTGTCTCTCTGTTGCTGTCCTGTTGTCCGTCTCTCTGTTGCTCCCCTCAGCTCTAAATGACAGAAATGAATTAGCTAATTAGTTGGCATGTAAACATATAGTTAGGGTTGGGTACAGTTTGGGTTTTATTCGATACCGGTGACAAATCGATACTTTAAAAACGGTACCGGTACCGAAACATCATCCTCATCCTCATCCTCCTCCTCAAATACCAACATATCCTGACGCCACAGCTGCAGGCTACTCATTTCACCACATCAACAGCCCCACATGAAACAACAGCTATAAAAGCGATAGTCACACATGTATCTCGGCCAATAATTGTGTTATTTTTGCTATACAGAAGGAGCGAAAAATATGTACACTAGGTTAGTAAAAAGTAAAAGCCACCTTACCTTTACGGAGACAAGATAGACCAAAGTGGTCTGTTTTCAGTAGGCTGCGGTCGCGGTCCTGGAACCCATGATGCTGACGTCCGATGTCCTTTCTTTATCCAAGATTGGATGAACGGGAGAGGGTCAAATTTGTCCGCAGGGCTAACGTTAGGTGTCATAGCAGGTTTCTTTGATAAAAACCCGAAATTTTCTATGCTTGATGACCCGGTCGGCAGCAGTGGCCTTTTTTTGGGCGGCATGGTAGCTACTGTATGTATATACTCCTGTATAGCTAATGAATGAATGTTTGCTTCTCAATAATAGGCTAGGTGCACGATCTCCACTACTTCCTGAAAGGCACCTTGCATGAACATATCCTGTCTCACTCTATTGGTTTAATTGATTAATCAGCTGTGCACTGTGTGTTCCAACGGTTTACCGCACAGCTGATTAATCAACCTTTTGCTGTTGCTCAATATTCTACTGCGCCCCATGGTGTCTTGGTGGTGAAGTGCAGGCAGTCAAAGGCATACTGTCATTCACAGGAGATTAATGGTGCGCGTAGTTCTTTTGGAAAACGTGTTTATTTTACAATATTTATAATATAAATTAAATAATATTCATTACATTGACATTTTGATCAAATAATAGTTGTGGTAATGTATTATTAGCGACCCCCACAGATTTTAGATTTTACTGCCTTCAAGGGAGCTCAGACCATCTCTATGGGAGCTCAGCTCCCATTGGCTCCCACATAACTCGAACCCTGCATTTAACTCTCAACAATAAGTGTCCTCTTTTCTTTACTCTGTCTCCTGCCCACAGTCCACATGGTTTTTAGCACTGTGCAATAAGTCTCTCAGGAGGTTTAACAGTCCTTTTAGGCCTGCAACAGGTCTCAGAGGGTGTGCTGCCCCCCTTTGGCATGACGGAGTCACTGCGGTCCGGAGAACTCTGACCAAACTGCTCACTCCTGGGAGCATCTAACACTTCTGCAGTGCTTTGTTGTTGAGAATCTGTCTCTGGGACCGTTACCTGTGGTCTTAGATCCACACGATTTCGTCTCAGAGCTGCACCATGGTCTGTCCGGATCAGGTATGAGCGTGGTGCAACTTCTCTTTGCACGCATCCTCCTTGCCTCCATGTGCCTTTAGTGTGATCCAGGATACGGATTGTATCGCCTGGCTTGAGGCTTGGTAAGTGTTTTGCCTTCTTGTCATGTTGCAACTTGTGTTTCTCTTTTTGTTCTTGTTTCCTTGTCCTCATTGTGTGCGCTCCTACAGGTGTCAACAGGTTCTCATGGATAGGAAGGTTAGTGCGTAAGCGCCTTCCCATCAGCATCTGGGCTGGGGACAAACCATTTTCCAAAGGGGCACTCCTGTATACCATCAGACTCCTCTGGAACTCCTCCTGTCCATCTTGAGCCTTCTTCATGAGAGCCTTGACAACCTTGACTGAACTCTCTGCGAGCCCATTGGATCTCGGGTAGTTAGGGCTTGAGGTGGCATGGTGAAAACCCCAGTCGTCTGCAAAACCAGCAAACTCGCTGCTGGAAAACTGTGGCCCGTTATCTGAAAACACCTCACAGGGAACTCCATGTCTCGCAAAGACTGTTTTAAGGTAGGCTATGACTGTTCTGCTGGATGTTGACTGCAGTGTTGCAACTTCCGGGTAGTTGGAGAAGTAATCTGTGACTACAATGTTGCTTTTACCGTTACAGTCAAACAAATCCACTCCGACCTTCTGGTACGGGCGATCAGGTACAGGGTGGGGCATGAGCGGCTCTGCTTGTTGTTTGGACCTGTAGGTGAGACATATTTCACATGCAGCTGTGGTGTGGCTGATGTCTTGGTTGAGCCTTGGCCAGTACATTACTTCACGCGCTCTACGTTTACATTTTTCCTCACCCAAATGTCCCTCATGCACTTTCTGCAGCATTTCCTTGCGCATGGATGACGGGATGACAAACCTGCTTCCTTTGAAGACAATGTCCTTAGCAACTGAGAGCTCTGATCTGCATGCCCAGTAATCTTGGATCTGACTTGGGCAATCACGCTTTTGCACAGGCCACCCTTTCAGTATGGTCTTCTTGAGCTCTTTCAGTGTCTCGTCTAGTTCAGTTGCTTTCCTGATCTTCTCTGTCCGCTCCGCAGACACAGGAAGTGATGTGACAATCATGTCAACATAGGCTTCTATTTCAACGCTTTTCTGTTCATTTGGACTTTCCATCTTGTTGACTGCGCGTGAGAGCGTGTCAGCAGCAAACATGAATTTTCCTGGTGTATAGACCATTCTCACGTCATATTTCTGCAGTCTGATTGACAGTCGCTGAATCCTCAGAGGACAATCATTGAGGGGCTTGGACATTATTGATACTAGCGGCTTGTGGTCTGTTTCCACTTCAAAAGCCTTTCCATATATGTACTGATGGAAACGTTCACATGCATATGTGCTGGCTAAAAGTTCCTTCTCTATTTGTGCGTATCTAACTTCAGCACTTGTCAATGCACGAGACGCGTAGGCTACGGGCTGCCAGCTGTTGTCATACATCTGTAGCAGTACTGCCCCTAGGCCGTACTGAGAAGCATCTGCCGAGATCCTAGTGCTCCGTTCTGGGTCATAAAACTTGAGCACTGGCTCCTTGGTTAAGATCTCCTTCAGCTTATGGAAGCACTTTTCCTGCTCATGTGACCATTCCCACTCGTTCTTCTGCTCTAGAAGCCATCTGAGTGGTGCTGACTGGGCAGACAACTGGGGGATAAATTTAGCCAAACATGTGACCATTCCCAGAAATCTCCTCACCTCTTCTTTGTTCTGTGGACGTTCCATGTTCATTATGGCTGACGTCTTCCTTGGATCTGGCTTGACACCTTGCTCTGAAATCACATCTCCCACAAAGGTACGGCTTTTCACTGCAAACTCACACTTGTTCTTGTTTAATTTCAGATTGGACTTGCGTGTCAGATCCAGTACTTCCCTCAGCCGTGCATCATGTTCTTCTCTTGTGGATCCAGTGTTTCCTCTACATGCATTTCATCGTGGCGGGCCGCCACGATGGAATTTCCTCCGCCACCATGCAGATTTCTCAACAAAAATAAAATAAAAAATTCTCCAAAAAAAAAAAAAAAAAAAAAAAAATTTTTTAGCTGATTAAAATATATCTGATCCTAGATCAGCGCTATAATGGATGTTGACTAAAAGTGCACCTAAATCCACGCCCATCTCTCTCTAACCGCTGATCCAAAATCAGATTAATGACATTCAGTTGACGACGTGACACAAGGGCTCCTGATTGGTCTAAATGTGAACTGTGGTATTATTGTTATTGTGTACAGGCCACCGTAGTGACATCCGGGGGGTATTCCATCAACATCGCTAAAGGGAAAATCCAGGTTTAGTCTGATAAATCTCGCGAGAGTTCTTACAAATATCCAGGCATGCTTGAGTGTGTTGTTGACAATCGTTCATGTCCTTCATTAAACGTTTAGCTTTGTCATTTGATACGCCGCCTACGACTACCATCTCTCTGCACTACAGTAAACAGTTAATCAGTAACGTTAGCCGCTTTTGTGCTCATGTAGGCCTACTTCGTATTATATTATAGCTGATGATCTTTGTGTGTGTATGTGACTGTCAGTCACAAGTTTATATTCTGTATATTCATTATTTATTTTTTTGGGCCATCCTCTAGTTTTGGCTGTGATTAGAAAAAAAAAAAAAAAAAAAACGCTGTTTTGAGCGCGCGTGCGCGTTTCATGCGCGCGCACGCGAAAAAATCGCGCGCGCGGTCGGCACTACCCGCCACCATGGTAAAAATTCCTGGAGGAAACACTGGGATCCCCACACGATGATGTCATCCATCATGGTCTCCACTCCCTCTATGTGCTCATAGATCATATGGATTGTTTTATGGTAAACTTCTGGCGCAGACAGAATACCGTAAGGTAAACGCAGAAAGCGAAACCGTCCTTCTGGTGTGTTGAACGTGCATAGTTTTGAGCTTGCCTCATCAAGCTTCATCTGCCAGAAGCCTGTTGACGCATCCAGCTTGCTAAACCATTTAGCACCAGCAAACTGTGACATGATCTCTTCTCTTGTTGGTAGCTTGAAATGCTCACGCTTTATAGCCCTGTTTAGATCCCGTGGATCAAGACATATGCGTAGAGCTCCACTTGGCTTCTGCACAACCACTAGTGAGCTCACCCAATCTGTTGGCTCGTCTATTTTCTTTATGACGCCCATCTTTTCCATGCGTGCTAGCTCTTCTTTGAGTTTGTCTCTCAGTGCAAATGGAATCTTTCTGCACGCATGAACTACAGGAGTCACTGTGTCATCCACACATATCTTGTGCTCACCAGGCAAGCATCCTAGTCCCTCAAAGACATCGTTGTTCTCCTGCATAATTGCGTTGTGGTCTGTGCTAGTCTGGGAATTCACTACAAACACCCTTCTCACTAAGTCAAGCTTTTCACAGGTACTCAGACCTAGGATTGGCTGTACGCTCTTCTCTACTATGAGCACCTGTGTCTTTAACTGCTGTCCCTTGTGCTTTAGAGTCACTATACAACAACCTTTAATTGGAACTGTCTCTCCTGTATAGCCTGTCACTTTTACTTTCACCGGGTGTATTTTGCTCTTAACTGTGAGGGTCTTGTAATCATGTATGGACATAAGGTTGACTTGTGCACCAGTGTCTATCTTGAATGGAATTATGGTCTCATTCACAGTTAATGGGACTAACCATTTGCACGCATCTGCTGTGCTAGACTGTACTGAGTCAACCAAGAACTCCTCTGGCTCTTCTTCCACTGTGTCCACTTTCATCCCTGAAGCCTCAGCTTTGCAATACCTCCCAAAGTGGTTATCCTTCCCACACTTGTGGCAGACTTTTCCATAAGCAGGACATGACCTAGGCATATGCTTGCCTCCACATCTTCCACATCTACTGTTTGGACTCTTGGGACTTTGCTCTGTAGGCTTTTGCTTTCCAAACTGTTTTGGGCGCTGTCCCTCTCTTTTCACGGCATGCACTGCTGCCGACTCATCCATGCGCAGCTCCTTTGCTTGTGCGCGAGTGCTTTCTGCTGCTCTGCACATGTGAACTGTTTTCTCTAGCGTTAAATCACGTTCACGTAGTAATCTTTCTCTAAGCCCATTATCAGGAATCCCACACACTATTCGATCTCTGACTAATGAGTTTCTTAAATCTCCGAATTCACATGACTTGCTCAAAGTAAGTAGTTCAGTTAAGTACTGATCAAAACTCTCACCTGTCTTCTGAGCGGCAGAGAAAAACGTATATCTCTCAAAAGTGACATTTTTACTGGGCACAAAGTACTCCTCGAACTTTGTCACTAGCTCAGTCAATGTAAAATGTCCCTCATCTATTTGAAAGGTGTTGTAAATGTCCAATGCATCTTCTCCTATTACATGCAAAAATATAGACGCTTTTAGCTTTTCATCTCCTCCCCCCGCCCCGCTCGCGGCCAAGTAAATATTAAATCTCTGCTTGAATCTCTTCCAATTATCAGCAAGATTGCCACTGAACTGCATGGGTGTGGGAGGACTGAGTTTATCCATGATGGGGAACACTACGGGTGCAGGATTTTCTTGGTCTCCTTGTTGATTGTTCGAAACGTTTTCACTCACGTTAGCTTGATCAGTCACTTCCACTCTCGCTAGACATGCTCGCGTGACGCTCCTCTTGCTAGCAGTCCGCAGATGTGTGCTTTCGGAATCCAGCACATTCCTTTTTCATAAGTCGATGAACTCCGCGTTGCCAGTCCCATTATCTGACACCATGTTATGTTTGTTATTTCCAGTATTCCTAACTAGGAATAAACAGGCTGGGGTTTCTTAACTGGCTTTTAATAACACGTTGCACATCCCTCTTCCAGACACTCTCTCTAGCTATAACCCCCGGTCCCCCGGTCCGGGTACAACAACATAGGGCGGAACCAATATTATGTATTATAATAACAACACAACCGCAACTTTACTCTCCTTTTCTCTCTCTCCCGACAGGCCTGCCTCTCCCAGACGTCCCTGGTGCCGAGCGTGGGTAATCCCCAGGTTGAATGGCAACTTCCTGGCGTCCCTGATATGTATGACGACTCTGATGATCTGACCACCACTGCCGCTGACACATCTGTGGAGAAAGTCGTCTCTGAGACCAAGCTGACTGCTCTCACCACCATTGAGGAGGAAGAGCTAGCAAGGCTGCTGGAGCTTGCTGCCTCTGGTGACGACTTCACCTTCATCTTCAGTTACTGAAAACCAGGTCTCGGGGTGGTAAAAGGGTAGCCCCTCGGCCCCGAGCCTGGTGGAGTGGAGAGGAAAACAACAACCCATACGCCGAAGAAGTTACTGACAACATTATGATTTATGATGATGATTGCTTGTATATGTTATGTGTGGACTCCAGGAAGAGTAGCTGCTGATGCTTTTGCTGATGCTCAGCTAATGGGGATCCTCATAAACCATATCAAATCAAACCCCGAGAATGAACGAATACACTTTTTCTGTGCAAAAGATTCTGAGTTGTGTTGATATTTGAAGCAGTTAAACTACCTACCTAGTTTCTTTAAAGTACCTACAAACCCTTCACCCATAACGGCTATCGACTAGTGCTACTGTGCATGATATTTCTATTGTAATCATGGGAGATAAATGTTCAAAGAAGAAACGAAAGCAAACGCTGTTGGGGGGACTGGAGGTGAAGACGTTAGGACCACGGCAAATCAACTGAAGAACTACACATCCCTGATGACAGGGAGATGACGTATGACTGCTCTGATGAATCAACCCCTATTTCATTAATTTTCTCTATATAACGACGTCGATCATTGATCGGCAACGACACTATATAATAGTTTGCCTAACTGGCCATCGGATTTGTGCTCCTAATATCTAAAAAGCACTACGGTTTTCTTATTCTATCGGATTAAAGTAGCAAAGACCAGAAATTCCCATTGACTGCCAGTCAAACTTCTACTCTTCTATCACCCAAAAAGGGGCGTGGACATTACGGGAGGGGAAAGTACCCGGATGCGTTGCTCTGATGAATGGAACGGAGCTGAAATTATCACCGATTTTGATTTAATCATCCTTCTACGAATACCCCCCAGACGTCTATGTGTAGTGTGTACACAACATTTGACCCGATGAAAAGATTTGTGCAACCCATAATGTAGGTACCGATAGAAAAAGTTTTAGCAAATTAACTTTGTCATAGATTTTTTAAAATAATGTTCTTAAACTCCAATTGTGTATGAAGGTTACAGAGTTTTGTTCATTTCAGATTCATTGTTTTTTTTTACACATTTCCTCTTTACATCATTTGAAATTAAACGTGGAACGTTTACAACCTGGAGTATAGTTACTCCAGTTCCCTTTCGGTGTTATTAGTGAGAAACACATGGGCTGCAAAGGACTGCGCAACTGACTGAGAAGTGACAACAACAACCAGATGTGACTTGTTGGGGTATGTACTCTGACAGATAGATAGAACTGCTTTTGCCAACAACGAAATAGACGATTTCCCCCCCCCCTTTTTTGACGAAGGCTATGCGTTTGTTTAAGCTTGCTAGCCGGATAGCATCGAGCAGACGAGGATGCTATCCGGCTACCTGGTTGGTTAGCTATGTGGCAATGTAGCTGCCAAGTTACAGTTGTCACCATTCTCTGTTTCTCTCTCCAGATCAAACGTCTCGCTGAAATGAATTTTTTACGTAACCGTCTTGTTGTGCTGGGGCTCGTGTTGCTGGCTACTGTGCTGTTGTACCTGCTGCTGCCAGCCATCCGCCAGGGCAGCATGGAGCCCTCCCTGGAAGTCCAGAGGATGGGTCTGGTGGCTGCCTCTCCTCCTCTGCCTCCATCCATCAACGTGTCTGTCCGTACGGGGCAGCTGCCCGGGGACCCCCCACTGTTCTTTCGGGAAGCTTTGCCTGTCGATGCGTCTGGTAGACAGATACTGCCCAGGTGAGGAGTCACCAGCATCACATCATCTCAGACGTCGACAGTTATAGAGTGATTGTAACACACGATTGGATGCCTTTTCTTATACAGGCTGCAAGTAGTTCTTCTACATGGCCAAGCCTTCAGTTCCAAAACGTGGGAAGAATTGGGTACCCTTGCCTTGCTGGCCACTAACGGTTATCAGGCGTTGGCTGTGGACCTGCCAGGTAGTAGCTTCAATCATAGCTGAGCCTGAGTGTGTAATGTTGCTTAAGTCTGAATGAAGCCAAAGACTCAATGCTGTTTAATGTGTAGAGTTCTGAATACCACTGTTAAGCATAACGGCAAAGCATAGCGTCATACAGTTGAGGAGTTTATTATTATTATTATTATTATTATTATTATTAGTGGATTGGGAATATACATGAAGTGTACACACCAAGTAATTTTTTTTATTTTTTTACAGCCATACTAAATTAAGGCTTTTACGGTCCCCCCCATCTCTCTGGCTCATAGGATTTGGGAACTCTCCGGACTCTGATGCAGTGAAGACCGATCAGAACCGGGTGGACCTTCTGCAGAGGTTCATGGAGGCGCTGGGTGTCCGGATGGCTGTTTTACTGAGCCCCTCCATGAGTGGGCACTACTCCATACCCTTCCTTATGAAGCAAAGCACTCAGCTGCATGGCTTCATACCCATAGCCCCTGTAGGAACCCGCAGCTACACGTCTCAGCAATACCAGGGTATCCAGGTAAATACTGTGTGTCTGGTTGCGAGGGCCTATGAAGGAACTGAGTTTGGGTGCACAGGGCTTGACATTAAACTTTTTCAGGTACTTGTCCTTCGGACAAGTGAACTTATCTTTTACTTGTCCGAGAGCTCAAGTTACTTGTCCAAATCCAAAGATTTTGAAAAAGCAATAATATGAATAATAATATATTATACTATCACCGGCCACTTCATTAGGTACACCTTTTCAACTGCTTGTTAACGCAAATATCTAATCAGCCAATCATGTGGCAGCAACTCAATGCATTTAGGCATGTAGACATGGTCAAGACGATCTGCTGAAGTTCAAACCAAGAAGCATCAGAATGGGAAAGAAAGGTGATGTAAGTGACTTTGAACGTGGCATGGTTGTTGGTGCCAGACGGGCTGTTCTGTTGCGTGATATTATAGTGTTAAATATATGGTAATTTCATACTGTGGTCAGGATAACAGAAAGTCTATACTCCTGCTCTGAACGGATGTGGATGAACAGTGTGTCAAATGTACAGTAAAACCGCTTCTTTATGTGCCTGCTCCTCTTCTATTTGCAGACTCCCACTCTGATTGTGTTTGGAGCACTGGACACCAACCTTGGAGCCCAGTCCCACAAGAACCTCATTCAGCTGCCACATCACTCAGTGCTGAAGCTGGAAGGGGCACGGCATGCCTGTTACATGGAGAAGCCCCGTGAGTTCCACCAGGCATTGTTGGACTTTCTCAGCAAACTGGAGTGAGAGGAGGACAAGAGAAGGGGAAGGAACTGAATGAAAGGATGGAAAGAAGAGGGATACACACAACAAGAAGGAGGGTTGCGTGGGAGAAAAGGAACACTACACAAATGAGATGGAGGGAAAGCTTGTTTGGACATAGGGCAAAAGCTGCTTTTGATATCATAAACTAACCCCTAGCCTAGTCACTGGTGGGCAGTGGCCTTTGTTGTGATTATGCTTATGTTGACCATTTGAGAGCAACTCCTAAAATGGGTGTTTGACACTTATGAGAGTTTACCTAAAGCAAGGGACTAGACATCAGTCAGGTTCGGTTGGATAAAAAAGAGCGGGTAAATGAGGATGGAGAGGTTAGGTACAGGGAGATTGTACTAGTCCTTAGAAATGACTGGTGACATTTGTAGGAAAGGTTTTATAAAGTAAAGGCAGTGTTTAGAGAGTGACTACTTTGGAGACTATATTGACATTTGGATTAGGACAGCTGGATATCGTGTTAGTTAAATACTAATTATACAATTCTAATATTTGCAGCAGTGTACCTTCCTCTTTTGCTGTGTGTGTGTGTGTGTGTGTGTGTGTGTGTGTGTGTGTGTTTGTGTGAGTGAGTGAGTGAAAAAAGTCAGTGACAATAGATGTATAAACTTGCAATGCAGTGGTTTCAAATGTTTTTGATGTTTACGGCAGTCGATATCACCAAGTTGACATGCTGTGAAACATTCTTGTATGTCTTGTTTATTATTGGCAAATCTCATTCCTTTAAATATCTACTGAATGATAAAGCTGTAACAACAACTACAACAAATGTACACTATGTATGTATGTTCCATTTTTTTGTTATGATGACCACTATTTATTTTTTAAATTATGCAGAAAATGTAAATAGGTGATTTTTTTCTCAAAAAAACGATTAAATTAAGCCTCAGAAGTTAAAAGGCAATGTTTGAATTGTGTTATTGCGCTTATGCCTTTAATAAAAGATTGCACAAATTGTGAGCTATTTTGTGTAATACACATGTTGAGTGTATTTGCATTCAATGTACACATTCAATGTGTAATGTGACATTGTGACATCAATGTGACATTGATCTGAATTATAAAGTAGTATGCATAGGTCGACTGACGAACTCTGAATTCTAAATGGAATATGAAACGGAAGAAGAAGAATATTCTCCCAAAAAAATTTGTTTAGTGGGAATATGTTCATACAACCTTAAGCAGTTTTGCATTAGGCTACTGAATCGACGTGTTGGGCAGACTACATAAACCTGGCACGTGCATTGCTTTACGGACGCAAGTCAGCAGTTTGCACCGTCGTTCATTCAACAGCTAGCGGTTAAATAAGCATTCGTTTTGTCTGTCCGGGCGAAACCGGTGCACCCGATTACAAGCCGATCTCATATTTTTGAGACGACAGCAAACGCACGTGTAACGGTTTAGGAGTCTATTTTTTCATGTGAAAGTGTTTTCGGATGAAAACCTACACATCCATAGCACATCGTTTTATGTGCCTTGTAACTCAACACTAGTGGATAAGTGCATAGCTTTTAAATGCTAATTTCAAGTGACTTTTGGGAAAAGGATACAGACAAATCTTAATTTACAATTGGAAGAAATGTACAATGCTAAGGAGAGCCTTGTGGAGGGGCACTTGTCTTGTACAGTCCAATAAGTCTTAGGGCCATGGCCATTCAAACTCTACTGAATGCCAGTGTGATGCTTCGCTCTTTCCCTCTGCCTGTCTGTCTGTCCTTGGCTATTAATCTCCTGCATGAAGTCAACACATGCTTTACGCCATGGACTGCTGCAATCATACATTCTGTATGAAGTCAACACATGCTTTACGCCATGGACTGCTGCAATCATACATTCTGCTGCAATCAGACATTCTGAAGATGGCAAGTATTCTTGGCTTCAAAACATTACTGTCAGTTTTCCACACAGCCAGAACTACCTATGGAACAGTGGTTAGAGATACAGAACTACCTATGGAACAGTGGTTAGAGATACAGAACTACCTATGGAACAGTGGTTAGAGATACAGAACTGCCTATGGAACAGTGGTTAGAGATACAAACTACCTATGGAACAGTGGTTAGAGATACAAACACAGCCAGAACTACCTATGGAACAGTGGTTAGAGATACAGAACTGCCTATGGAACAGTGGTTAGAGATACAGAACTACCTATGGAACAGTGGTTAGAGATACAGAACTACCTATGGAACAGTGGTTAGAGATACAAACTGCCTATGGAACAGTGGTTAGAGATACAAACTACCTATGGAACAGTGGTTAGAGATACAGAACTACCTATGGAACAGTGGTTAGAGATACAGAACTACCTATGGAACAGTGTTTAGAGATACAGAACTACCTATGGAACAGTGGTTAGAGATACAGAACTACCTATGGAACAGTGGTTAGAGATACAGAACTACCTATGGAACAGTGTTTAGAGATACAGAACTACCTATGGAACAGTGGTTAGAGATACAGAACTACCTATGGAACAGTGGTTAGAGATACAGAACTACCTATGGAACAGTGGTTAGAGATACAGAACTACCTATGGAACAGTGGTTAGAGATACAGAACTACCTATGGAACAGTGGTTAGAGATACAGAACTGCCTATGGAACAGTGGTTAGAGATACAGAACTGCCTATGGAACAGTGGTTAGAGATACAAACTACCTATGGAACAGTGGTTAGAGATACAAACTACCTATGGAACAGTGGTTAGAGATACAGAACTACCTATGGAACAGTGGTTAGAGATACAGAACTACCTATGGAACAGTGGTTAGAGATACAGAACTACCTATGGAACAGTGGTTAGAGATACAGAACTACCTATGGAACAGTGGTTAGAGATACAGAACTACCTATGGAACAGTGGTTAGAGATACAGAACTACCTATGGAACAGTGGTTAGAGATACAGAACTACCTATGGAACAGTGGTTAGAGATACAAACTACCTATGGAACAGTGGTTAGAGATACAAACTACCTATGGAACAGTGGTTAGAGATACAGAACTACCTATGGAACAGTGGTTAGAGATACAGAACTACCTATGGAACAGTGGTTAGAGATACAGAACTACCTATGGAACAGTGGTTAGAGATACAGAACTACCTATGGAACAGTGGTTAGAGATACAGAACTGCCTATGGAACAGTGGTTAGAGATACAGAACTACCTATGGAACAGTGGTTAGAGATACAGAACTACCTATGGAACAGTGGTTAGAGATACAGAACTGCCTATGGAACAGTGGTTAGAGATACAGAACTACCTATGGAACAGTGGTTAGAGATACAGAACTACCTATGGAACAGTGGTTAGAGATACAGAACTACCTATGGAACAGTGGTTAGAGATACAGAACTACCTATGGAACAGTGGTTAGAGATACAGAACTACCTATGGAACAGTGGTTAGAGATACAAACGTGACACTGCAGCTAACTAGCTACTAGCCAGGAAAAAGCGTATAGTTTATCACATGAGTTCTCACATATCACAGTTTATGTTAAAACCTGTCACATGCCCTTGAACCCACCGGCATTCAGTAGGCCTACATACTACTACATACATACTGTAGGCCTACACACTACTACATACATACTGTAGGCCTACATACTACTACATACATACTGTAGGCCTACATACTACTACATACATACTGTAGGCCTACACACTACTACATACATACTGTAGGCCTATGTACTACTACATACATACTGTAGGCCTACACACTACTACATATATACTGTAGGCCTACATACTACTACATATATACTGTAGGCCTACATACTACTACATACATACTGTAGGCCTACATACTACTACATACATACTGTAGGCCTACATACTACTACATATATACTGTAGGCCTACATACTACTACATACATACTGTAGGCCTACATACTACTACATACATACTGTAGGCCTACACACTACTACATATATACTGTAGGCCTACATACTACTACATACATACTGTAGGCCTACATACTACTACATATATACTGTAGGCCTACGTACTACTACATACATACTGTAGGCCTACATACTACTACATACATACTGTAGACCTACATACTACTACATACATACTGTAGGCCTACATACTACTACATACATACTGTAGGCCTACATACTACTACATATATACTGTAGGCCTACATACTACTACATACATACTGTAGGCCTACGTACTACTACATATATACTGTAGGCCTACATACTACTACATACATACTGTAGGCCTACATACTACTACATATATACTGTAGGTCTACGTACTACTACATATATACTGTAGGCCTACATACTACTACATACATACTGTAGGCCTACGTACTACTACATATATACTGTAGGCCTACGTACTACTACATACATACTGTAGGCCTACATACTACTACATACATACTGTAGGCCTACGTACTACTACATATATACTGTAGGCCTACATACTACTACATATATACTGTAGACCTACATACTACTACATATATACTGTAGACCTACATACTACTACATATATACTGTAGGCCTACATACTACTACATACATACTGTAGGCCTACATACTACTACATACATACTGTAGGCCTACATACTACTACATCAAACTGTAGGCCTACATACTACTACATCAAACTGTAGGCCTACATACTACTACATACATACTGTAGGCCTACATACTACTACATATATACTGTAGTCCTACATACTACTACATACATACTGTAGGCCTACATACTACTACATATATACTGTAGGCCTACATACTACTACATATATACTGTAAGCCTACATACTACTACATATATACTGTAGGCCTACATACTACTACATATATACTGTAGGCCTACATACTACTACATATATACTGTAAGCCTACATACTACTACATATATACTGTAGGCCTACATACTACTACATATATACTGTAGGCCTACAAACTACTACATATATACTGTAGGCCTACATACTACTACATACATACTGTAGGCCTACATACTACTACATATATACTGTAGGCCTACATACTACTACATACATACTGTATGCCTACATACTACTACATATATACTGTAGGCCTACATACTACTACATATATACTGTAGGCCTACATACTACTACATACATACTGTATGCCTACATACTACTACATATATACTGTAGGCCTACATACTACTACATATATATACTGTAGGCCTACATACTACTACATATATACTGTAGGCCTACGTACTAATACATATATACTGTACACATACTACTACATATATACTGTACACATACTACTACATATATACTGTAGGCCTACATACTACTACATACATACTGTAGGCCTACGTACTACTACATATATACTGTACACATACTACTACATATATACTGTAGGCCTACATACTACTACATATATACTGTAGGCCTACATACTACTACATACATACTGTAGGCCTACATACTACTACATATATACTGTAGGCCTACATACTACTACATATATACTGTAGGCCTACATACTACTACATACATACTGTAGGCCTACATACTACTACATACATACTGTAGGCCTACGTACTACTACATACATACTGTAGGCCTACATACTACTACATATATACTGTAGGCCTACATACTACTACATATATACTGTAGGCCTACATACGACTACATACATATTATTACATATATACATATATATATGTATATGCCTATATATATATATATATGCCTACACACAGTAGATTTCTCTGCGTGTTGATCAGGCCGCTCCGCCCCTCCCAGTGTATCCAAGACACGTGTCTGGCCGTCGCCGGGTTCATCGTAATCAAATGGACCCAATTGAACTTTAAACCTACAGACGTGAGGGATCTGACACGGTAAGTAGCTCGACATCTGTTCACCTGTCATTCTCCTAAACATATGACCTGCCGCTGTGTGACCTTCAGAGATAATAATACCAATAATCATTCTTCGCAGGTGTTATGTGCTAGTTTAGCATAGCTAGCCAACCGAGGGACGCTATAGCTGCTACACTCAATCTACGGAGGTTGGTTGATTTCACCATTTATCTGTCACACACACACACACACACACACACACACACACACACACACGCACACGCACACACACACACACACACGCACACACGTATTCTACTCCCCAAAACTATATTTAAACATTGCGTGTAATGTTCCCTGCTCTGTACTCCCCAGCATGTTGCCTGATGCGGATGGCCCAGGTGGAGGTGGTCTCTCTGCGGGAGAAGACCCCTCTGTGAGTCTGTTCAGAGAGTACCTCCGTCTGAAGACTGTCCACCCAGAGCCTGACTATGGTACATCCATGTGAAGCTTTATCCTTTTACACTGGCGTGCTTCTTGTATTATCAATTTCATATTTAGTCTTTGGTTACATCCTACATCTGTCTAATGCACGTTGTATACGTTTATTTCACAATACAAGTTAACAGCAAAGCACAAAACGGATCCGACACCTGACACATATTATGTCACTAATGTTTCTCACCTGCTGTATCAACCAGGGTCCACCAGTCTAGCATGCCAAGCTCAAGATGTGGAAGGAGGCTTAGGTCCACCTCTTATCAATGAAAGACATTTTAAGCCTTCTAATGTAGGAGTAGTCTAAATAAGTCAAATAAAGCTGAACTAATATGGCATACATGAATGACAGGACACTAAGTTCAGTAAATGCTCTATAGAAGTTGGATTGCCAACTCAGAGTATCTTTGTTGCATTTGACACCTTAAATATACTGTATTTAAAACAGTTTATTTAATTCATTAAACTTGGATGGTAAAATAACCTGGTCTGTAATGGTTCTAGTCTATAGAACAGTATCAGTATGTATGACATCATTATTGGCCCTTTGGTTGTGTTCATATCTTTGTAGACGCTGCTCTGCGCTTCCTGGACAGCATAGCAGAGGAGCTTGGGCTGCCGATGAAAAAAATTGAGGTGTTTATGTGCTCATCCCTTTGGCATGAAATTCATCTTACAGAATATAGTCATACCAACTCCTGTGCATTTGTTTTCCTCTTACTTGTCCAAAGGTTTGCCCTGGCAAAGTTGTGTCCATCATGACATGGCAGGGGATGAACCCTGCTCTGAAGTCCATCCTGCTGAACTCCCACACAGATGTTGTGCCTGTTTACCAGGTGCAGTGACAGTCCCACTCACAAGTCTTAGAATCCTCTGTCATCTTTATTACCAGTGACTGGAAAGACTCCACAATTAACTTGTGTTAATTTCTCTCATTCTAGGAACACTGGAAGTATGATGCGTTTGCTGCTGTCAAAGACGCAGAGGGAAACATTTATGCTCGAGGAACACAGGACATGAAGTGTGTCACCATACAGTGAGTGTGGCCTGCTTGGATTTGTCAACCTTACAGACAGTTCTGCTGATCAGTCATTGTGTCGTTCATGTATGCTTGTCTACTCATTCACAGCATTTACATTACATTTTTGGCATTTAGCAGACACCTATATCCAAAGCGACTTACAACAAATACATGTGACTAAGTAAGGGAATCATTAATCCACCAGTCATAGCAGAAAAAAGTATCTCAAAATCTATCCTCAGGCCTGGGGCCATTGGCCGTCGTCGTGCTAGAAGAAAGACATTTTTTCTCACTGCCACCCTTCACCCAACAATGTTCCAGAATACTCCACAAGGTGTGTGACTCAGAATACATTCTGCTGTTTGCCTTCCATAGGTATATCCAGGCCATCCGAAGACTGAAAGCAGAGGGAAGGAAGTTGAATCGCACCGTCCACCTGATGTTTGTTCCTGGTAGGATTTCTGGTTGCTGGCTAATGCTGGCTTCAAAATGTCTTCAGTAACAATATCATTGACTAATTGATTGGTTCCTTTTGTTGTATTTAATAATCTTTAATCTATTTAGGAGTCTTAGTAGTTGATTATTGGTTGATAATTGTGTTTGGGACTTGGTTTGACCCTTGATTAAAGAGTGCTGATTAACAACACAAACTGAAAGAGACATTAAACGAGTTCACTCTTTTGTTCAGTGGTTTAAAGTTTAAAGAGTATAAACATTTTATTTCCTTTGTCGAGTTCAGTATTTCACCCATGACATTAAAACACAAAATAGTAGTGTATTGAGTTGCACAGATACAAATCTGGATTTGCATCTTGCTCATTGATTCAGATGTTATTCTCTTGACTTCTTAGATGAGGAAGTTGGAGGTCAAAAAGGAATGGAGACGTTTGTGAAGCATCCAGAGTTCAAAAAATTAAACATTGGCTTTGCACTTGACGAAGGTAAATATACAGCTTTGCAAGGTGAATGATTGAGTGAATGTGACTGCACTGAATAATCATAGCTGTGATTTGCTACTATTGTATGCCACCTGCCCTGAAACTCACCTTTGGCCATTCACAGTTAATCACAGAGACAATATTCAGCACTGAAATTCATACTTCCCTAGGTCCCTTTAGCCGTCTGACCATAGTAACCTTCTGTCTATGTACTGTGTACATATATGTATATGTGGTTATAGGTCTTGCCAACCCTGGAGAGGCCTTCACTGTGTTCTATGGCGAGAGGAACCCTTGGTGTGAGTATTGGCCCTGTCAGAGAGTCTGGTTCTAGCTGGGACACTGAAGGATGATCACAACACTCGCACACCCAGCACACACACAGTAACATCTTTCACTCTGCCGTAACTGTCTCTCTCCTCCTCTCAGGGATAACAGTTCACTGCCCAGGGAGTCCTGGACATGGCTCCAGGTTTGTGGAGAACACGGCTGCTGAGAAGCTGGTAATGTTCTTTATTTACGGCAGAAACTATTTTCAATAAATACAGTTCTTAAAGGGAGACTCTGGAATATGACGTCAATGGGAAAAGAGCGGGGAAACGCTACCAAAGATAATTTCAAAACGGTGATGATCAAGAAACGAGAGGCGACGATCAACTCCAGCACACATATCACGACGGTGCGCATGCGTCGACGTCTAATGAGTGTTTACCATTGTTCACACCTTTACATACTCCAAATATCTGGGTTAAATGTTGCTGTGACATCATATCCCAGAGTCTACCTTTAAGCATGGCTGAAAATGGCATACGAGAATGTTGATCAGTTGGAAGAGGAGGATGATGATGATGATGTCCGTGTCACTTGCTTGTATCTCTTTCCCTCATCTCAGCGTAGTGTCATCAACTCCTTCCTGGATTTCAGAGAGAAGGAGAAACACCGGTAAGACAGGAGGAGAGCTGAGGTGAGCCACTGGAGAGAGCTGCAGCATCTTAAACCAGAATTACTTCAACTTTAAAATCTGTTGGTTGCAGGTTGAACATCAGCGAGTGCTTCACTCTTGGTGATGTCACCACAGTCAACATGACCATGGTGAAAGGAGGCGTGGCCTACAACGTCATTCCTGCTGAGATGGATGTCAGCTTTGATTTGAGAATACCACCCACTGTCAATCTCCAGGTGTGTGTTTCTACTATTTAAGAGTGATGTTACAGTATTCAGTGAATGTTATCTAATGATGCCCTATGTCAATGTTATCTAATGATGCCCTATGTCAATGTTATCTAATGATGCCCTATGTTAATGTTATCTAATGATGCCCTATGTCAATGTTATCTTTCACCATTTCACATCTCTTTCTTTCATTGTCAGGAGTTTGAAGAGCAGATTAAACAGTGGTGTCAGGAGGCGGGTGAGGACATCACCTACGAGTTTGCTCAGGTCAGTGCATGTAAACAGCCTGGTTCCAGACACACTTGTGTGTTTTGTATTGAGCGTTTAGAAAACACATCAGAGATCAATACAGATTTTCTTTTTATACATTACTGTATGGAAAAAGAAGAGCCTTGGTCATACTTTTTTATACTGTTGTCATCCTACACAGAAACACATGAACCAGAATGTGACATCCACTGATGAGAGTGACCCCTGGTGGAAAATCTTCAGCACAACCTGCAAAGAAATGTAAGGACACTATGGTCAATATTTTTTTTATTTTTTTTTATTCAAATGACTTTTTAGATACTACTAGCACTGATTTTGCCATCCAGCTGGTCCTATTGCAAGAGGATAGTGATGACCACAGCAGCGTTTTATTTCACCTTCGGTTCAGGTGATCACCTAATCACTACCTCATTAAGTAGAATGAGGTGTGCCTGTATTGTAATTCAACAGACACTGGAATGGAATGGCTGCCATACAGATGCTGATTTAAGAAAAATTATTTGGAGTGGTCTCTTAATTTTTTCCAGAGCTGTATATATTCATTTGCATATAGGGAAGGTTTCACAGACAAGGCTTAAGCCTAGTCCTGGACTAAATCACGATTGTTGAATCACACTTGATGTAAAATCTCCATTGAAGATGCTTTAGTCTAGGATTATTCTTACGCCTTGTCTGTGAAACCGGCCCATAATCTCTTTGGTCTTGTTGCTTCCAAACATTTTAATTGAAGCTTTTATTAAAATGTCTGTCTTTGACTCAGGAACATGACTTTGGAAAAGGAGATCTTCCCTGCAGCCACGGATAGTCGTTTCATTAGAGCGGTGAGTGAAAACAACAGCAGCAGCTTATAGATGATATAGATATACCTGGAAACAATATCTCACTTTTCAAACAGTCAGGTGTTTTTCAATTGAGTAATTTAGCAAATGTAGTAATTTTCCCATAAGAATAGGTGCCAAAAGCAGTCACAATGCTAGAGCAAAGGAAAAAAACTATTGGTTAGTGCATTTTTAAAATTTATTTTTATTATTATGCAAAAGTTCAGGTACCGTTCAAGTGGGTAAGTGGTAGGAGGTGGAGAGTTTCTGAGGAGGAGCCCAGGTATAATCTAAAGAGATGTGTCTTTAGTCTACTCTGCTGTCTTGACAGTGGTGAGAAATTCATTCCACCACTGGGGCCCAAGACAGATAGAAGCCGTGAATGAGCTGAGTGATTGATTGATTGATTGAAAACTTTATTAGAAGATTTGCAGAAGTAGGTACATGAAAGTACATATTACATACAAGGTCAACTAACAGGATAAAAACCCAAGAAAGCCACTGGCTTATTTCAATTGGGGTCCTTGATGACCATTATGTCCTTGTAGAAATGGTGGCCAGTAGAGGTGTAAGAACAGAGTGATCGTGTTGCGAGTACCAGGGTCTTAAATCCTTTTATAGTCCTTTTAAATACGTCTCTTCTGAAATTGATAAGATGTTTAGTGACTGCACTCTTTACACAGAAATCTCAGTCATCTTACAGGAGGTGATGCATTTGTTTTCTTCCTAGGTGGGCATCCCTGCCATCGGCTTTTCACCAATGAACCAGACTCCAATCCTGCTGCACGACCATAATGAATACCTGAATGAGCAAGTCTTCCTCAAGGGCATCCAGGTGTATGAGAAATTGGTGCCAGCACTTGCCAATGTACCCGCCCTGCCTGGCGAGGCTTAAACAAAACACCTCAGCTTCACATACTCACCCTACCTTTCCTGTCTTTGGCACATCGTGAGCTCAGAATTATAAGGTTCTATCTCCGTTTAGGGTAGTTCAGAGATATTGAGCGTCAAAGTTTTTACATTCCATTATGTTTTGTGAGATGGAACCTTTGTATTTTATTAATTACTAACTAAAACATTTCAACATTTTAAAAATAACATCACACAGGCATTAATAAACACCTTTACATGCGGTAATCACATGCAATGGATCAGATTATGTAAAAAACTCAATTTTGAAAAAAATGGAGATAGAACCTTATAATTCTAACGTCACGACATGTCGAGCTGAAACTTCTCACAGATGAACTAATCTTGAATAATCCATAAGGGTTTGCAAGCAGCACCAAAGAATGAGATTAATCCATCCAGATATCCTTAAATCAAACTAATCATGGCACCATTCCATCTGTATGCATTGTTTTGTTTTTAAAGTAACTCAGGATACAGCTGCATTACACATCACTGCATCAGTCTTATAACAACATTGTTATTATGAGAATGTGTTTTGTGTGTATGTATAAGCAGTCTTAACAACAAATCAGGGTATCTTCACTAGAGGACTAAGAAGATTAATTTGGATAACAAATACAGTTATATCTTAAATGCTTACGACCTTACAGATTCATTTGAATAATTTAGTTTAAGAGTAATTTTTATGCTTGCTAAATTATACAGATTTTTGTATTTGATAGAGCTGATTTGAATAACAATCTTTCTTTATTAAACTGGTTGATTAAATGTGCCATGTCGGTGTGATTTGTTATCGATTGGGCCATACTCCTACACACTATAAAATAATGTTTTGATTGACAAGAGAGGCACAGGATGGGCACAGACAAGACTGGGAGAAAGTTCTGGTACAACGATTAGACATTTCTCAAAGAATCTAGTTCTAATAAAGTTCTACGTCAGACCTTGCCCTGATTAGCTTTACTCATAAGAGGGATCAAAATGCTGTTAATTAAAAAATGCCACATATCATAACAGCTGGAGTTTCAATTAATCGGTACATCCATATTTGGCCATACTTTCAGGTTAAGACCTCAGTCTTAATGACATCAGTATTCCATAAAATAACAGATACAAGTAGCTTGTTAGTAGCAGAGTTGTACAATAGACATTTGAAGGCCTTCATTAATACTTGGGAGTGAGACTCCCCTCATCAGACTTCTTAATTAATTAAAGTCCACCTGCAAGATGACTTTATTTCTATGACGGAGACCTTGTACAAAATGTATAAAATAATTTAACCATATATATAATATAACAGAGTAGAAATATCGCAGTGTAACTATCAATTATCAAATGGTGTATGGCCTATCACTACAACCCTCCTTTCTACTGTATGTCTTGACTTTATGCATTCAATGGCTAAAGTAAACATTGTTTAGACAACACAGTCGTGGTTTATACAGTCAAATGTCACTTAACAGTCATGTTGTTCCTTAACCCCATTTAAAAATGCATTCAGAAACTATACAGTATGTGCACCATAGTTATCAATATCCATTAGTTATACAAACACTTAGACAAATAAGACTCCCTTTAAAGCACCTCTTGGCTAATTACTCTTAAGTTTTAGTATACTTTGTGCATTACCTACAAACTGATTCTATGACATCAGTAAGTAGTTGCTATTGTTATGACAATGAGAACAGAAACACTGGGAAATGTAAGAAGGTTTTTAATGGCTCACTTACCCAGGTTACTGGCAGCCCTCCTGATACTCTTCATCCTGTTTATGACATTATTTGTCATGCGAGAGATTGAGTCTGCTGACACAACACTCACCAGACAGTGAACTTTGTCACTTAACTGGGGATTCCCATTATATCCTGCTAGATGGCCCTTTAGAGCATCGATGACATCATCAGGGTGAGTCCCTGACTCCTCTTCTGGCTCCAAACCCATCATATCAAACCCATCATATCGTTGAATGCAAAGGGCAAACGTGAAGGTCCGTCTTGAATGTAGTGTGTTTTGTACTCAAAAGAAAAGCATTAAACATCTAAATAATAGGCATAAACATGTTGAATAATACCCAATGAGCTAATGTTTTGGTGAACATTTACTTTAACTATATAGTACAGAACAAATTCATATCAGAGCTCAAAAAATACAAACCAAATCCATTGAGCAATGTTTGTGCTCAATGAATTTGGTTCTGTATTCCTAATCTATAGGAATTTACAGTGTTTGTGAAGCTTTTGCTTGGGAAGGAGGAAGCCACCAGTGCAACAGATGTTATATGCCCTTGAAAGACATTATTGATCGAGTTGATCAGCTGAAACTGTTTCAGGTTCTCAACCAACTGCGTTCTCTCACTGTCAGAGGCAATTAAGAGTTACTGTACCTCCCAAAATAGTAGAAAATTAAGCCTATGTAACACCTAGAGCCCTATGTTTACCTGATTGTAGTGTTATTACAGGGGTGCAAACTTGTCACCTTTCTGCTAAATTAGCCGTTTTTATCTCAGAATTGGTCATCCATGTGAATTGTGTAGATCTGCAAAAAATATATTTTGGGTGGGGGCGGGGGTCTAAGTCTCATCCAAGTCACATGATGCGCGAGCTAACTAATCTTCCTGTCTGCTAAACTCCGCTGCTGTTGAAATAACTTTTAGCTTCAGGCAGCTAGGTACAATTCCAGACAGTGTGGAGAACAGTCACACTGTGACAGTAAACTGTTTTCGAAGTAATTATGCAGGTGTTAAGGTCAGGGCTGCCGCTACTTACACGCGCATCATTGTTAGACCACCGTTAGTGCTAGCGCTATCGCCCCCCCCCCCCCCCACCCAAGGTTAGCCGCACATTGATAGTTTTCAGGCAAAAAAAAAAAGAAATCACCTTTTTGGGCCATCACCAGTTTGCACCCCTGAGTGAGTGTAGTACTGTGCCATTTATCATAGGCCTATGATGATGACCTATCCATTGACTATAAAATGGAGTAAGTGACAATCTGGTCTACTGAATACATTTTTAAAAGGAAACTATTTACATTACTACTACATTATCAATCACATTGTCAGTGTTGGAGTATTGCTATAGTCTAGTTTGTTGCAACCTGTTGACAAACACATGTTCCAAAGGCTCTTGTTAAGAGAGGAATAGTGTAGTTTTCTTCTAGTTAAATTTAAGGTAAAACAGATTAAAACTTTGGTTTTCCTCTTGCGTTGTCCTGTGAAGTGAATCTGCTTTCATGTCAGTCAATACTTATTTCCAATCTAGATCATCAAATTCATTCATTGAACTTTCCTCTGATATAATTTATGCTCTAAAGTTCCAAATATCTCTGAACTTCTCACCAAAACCATTGACACATCATTTACAATTATTTTGTAAGAAATGTTGTACTTATTCCATAGCATACTTAGATCTTGTTTGTTTCACTATGCAGACAGAAATACAGTTTTATTTCTGACACCAGATTTGACATTTTGTGACAATGAGTAATACAGTTGACTATGAAATGCCTTAGCACTCTCAAATGTGTTTGTTATGCCGAAGAATGTAGATATCCAGATTTAGTAGAACATAATCTGAATGAGGACTGATGGGCTGCTGGTGAACTGCAAATGTGTATCTTATGTGCAGCACCGGTAAATTGTTGACAGTATTAAACAAATAGATGTCACATGCTGTGTATGCTACAGAGATAGAACAGTCCTATAGGCCTATATACAGTATGGTGTACACAACATTACATCCTTACTTGGTGATGGTTGGGGTGTCTGTGAAGAAAATAGTCCACCCATGTCTTCTTTTCTGAGGGAGAAAATACAAATAAGTAATTAAAATGTAATGTACAGTAGGCAGCTGCCACAGTAATCAAACAGATATTTGGTCAGATATGAGTGGAGTGGATCCTTCAATAAGAGACGTGTACATACTGTATTGATATCCATTGCCCTTGCTCTGTACATATCACACTGTACATATATCTTTACTGTACATATCATATTGATATTCAAGCTTATATATTGACTTTTTATATTCATATGCATGTACTCACTGTAATACCGTATACCACCACCATGCACTGTCCATACATTTATGGCTTTTGCACTGTTGCTCTGCTTAGATGCCCAACTGCGTTTCGTTGTACTTGTACTTGTACTCTGTCAATGACAATAAAGTTGAGTCTAATCTAATCTGATCTGATGAGCCTCCTTGTTACAGAAAACGAAGGGATTTGAAATTGACAAAAAGCAGCAAATCAAATAAATGTCGGTATTACTTGACTTGAAGAACCCTTTAAGTGTTTTATAACATTCATTGCACATTATACAGTATGCTATAATGTAGATGCAGTCATGTTACCGGATATAGAGCATCAATATAACACAGTGAATACACATACAGCTCTTTCTTAATTATATATATATATTTTTCATTTCATATCATTTTTTAATTATAAAGTAGGTCCGTTTAATGTTTAACCGTTTCACTTTTATTAACTGAATTATTTCTGAAATTCCTCCAAATTAAACACATACATTTATCCGTTTCATAATTTATTAGCTATCGAAAGTCAATTCACAGACCTTGCATGCTTACCTGCGTATAGACTGTTGTATGTTCTCAGTTGTGCTCCCTCAGTTTGAACTGTAGGCTTACTTGTACTTTGCATGGCAAATAAAACAGATTATTGACAGCAGTCTAGTGGGGGAACATTTTTGAGACCTTTTCTCTGTTTTGTGATTTCAGGTGTACCAACATTCACAGAAGCATATTATCTTCTTAACACGTGCAGCAACTTCGCTGCTGGATTTTCAGTTAAATTCCGGGCTTCATATAGTTATATTTCTAGTGTCATATGGCATCAAAGGGGGGAAATGGAAAGATGTCAAAATGCGGGACTGTCATGCACAAGGATAAGGATAAGGATTTATCACAATCTATGCTTGATGGAGGTCCTGAACGTTGATAAGCCATAGTGGCGTTGATCTTGTAAACCGCGTCTGTTTACAGGTTCAAAGCTTTCAAAGGAAAACACAATGCCATTTAAGAAATATTGCATTTTCACTATAATAATGTTTCAGAGGGCAATAGTGCTGCTGCAGCAATCATGTCTGTGCCCCATGTGGTTAACCACTGCTTCCATTTTGACATAGGCCTAGTTCTTTTAGTAAGATGAAGAGATTTGACAGTAAGTACAGTTCCTATAGTATAGTAATTCAATAAGAAACACACACACACACACACACATTGTGAGCTACTGTTCAATTCTCTTAGCAGATCCATTCCAATTAACAGAGTATGGCCTTCTTAGGGGGATCAGCAGGAAGAGTGTGCGTGTCAGTAATTAGGCTCCACTCCCCAGGACATGACAGCAGGATTAGAGCCTGCAGGGCTGTCAGGGAGAGACCTCAAAGCTGTACTCCGCCCCCTCAGCCCTAAAGAAACAACAATAGCTGTATCCAGGCATGCTCAGAGCAGAAATGGGCTCATTCATAGCTCCCTCCACATCCTTTTGTCTGCCCACATCATTTACACCACACTCTTCCTCATCCAACTGTATCAGAGAGGTGAATAAATGAAACCATTTACAGACTTTTAAAGGTATTGCTACGACAACCAGTAGGCCTATGTGACATGTGTATTTGGCTGGTGTTTATTTAGCAGAGCAGGGATGTGGTGTACTTCATTGTTGTTGTGTTTCAAAAGGCTGGAGGCCTTGGATCCTTTTTTGCATTGTTATCCTCTCCAACACTACCATCTACTTCTCTGAACTCTATTACACATCTTTTGCTCTCTGTGTCTTAAAATGTATTTGCGTTGCTATACATTGATGTGGACAATACAAATAGAGGCCGTGGTTTGGATGGGCTGACATGTTTAAATTGCTAAATAATAATAATAATAATAATTTAAGATGAATGATTTACGTTATTACATCCCATTATACAAGTACAAGAGAGTCACATGCTTATGGCTTCAGTTCCAGTCGACATCGCAGCAGCGAGAGAAAACTACATGGCAATGGAAACAATAAGGCAAGATATAATTGAGCAAAACAATAATAGTAACAAATAATAATGTTTCTGTAGTGTGTCTGTATGCATTTATCATTATAGTCCATAATGCATCTAGTGGGACTTTGGTGGAGTTCCTTCCCATCCCATCTGGGCATCAAAGCCGTAATAAAAATAGAAGACAGTACATTTACTGTGATTATGATTGTCCACTGTTACCAACACACCATTTTTACAAAATAATACTATGTTCATAAAATAGAATTGCTAATACAATGACAATCACAAATGCCTGAAGTGCTGGTGACTCACATCAAGGTCTCATCTCTCAGAACCTCTCACCTTGTCATTCTGTAGAACAAATTTCAGGTCAGAGGTGTGGACACTTCTATAGTGTGGGCTTGCATGCTTTCCACTCACATAGACTCTCATGAACATACTGTACTTGTTGAAGTCATCCTGTATACACATACTGCACAGAAAGAAGTAGGCTAGTGAAATCATTTCAATCCACAGTATTATTCTACAGCAAATCTACAAATCAGCAACATTATCCAGCATACATCATTCATACAGAAATAAACCAGAACCCCCCATGACAAATGGGAACCGATCACTGGGTCCTACTAGCGGGTAGCACTGCCACCACCTTTTTTGTACCGGTAAGGTCCAGGGACAGAGGTCGGAGCACACCACCACACAACACAGAGTTAGCAAAAATCAGTATAAATACTTTATTCATCAACTTGACAATTCATAAGCCTCACAGCAGGTTATTAGTGGGCTGACCGGCCCTGCCAAGACCTACCCCCCTCAAGCAGTCCATCCCAAAGTTAACCAGCGCATAAGGCACTTACGTGCAGTTCACACCCCTGGATAACCAGCTATCATATAGAAGAATTACACCTTATAATACAGGCACACATGATTTCACCCTCCCACTAGGCACACATGATTTCACCCTCTCAATAGGCACGCATGATTTCACCCTATTAAAAAGGCACTTAACTTGCTCAGGTGGCAAGACCCTTAACTACTAAATCGAAGTACATTTGAGCGATATTAGAAGCATCCAAATGGTTTTCCATAAAGAGAACGACTCTAGCGAGTTAACGCAATGTCATAATTCTCTGTCTTGATGAGCATTCATTAATTTTGGATATACACTATGGAGGACCAAGTCTGTCAAAATTAACAATAAATATATAGATAAATAAATGAGTGTATGAATAAATAAATGAATGAATACACACAGTAATAAGGAAATACATTTCTATATTTCTGTATTATTTTACGCATTCAGCTTATTAGTGGGTATCACCTCTTAAAGGTATGGACTGCTTTTCTTCAAAACCGGAGTTTTGCCAGAAAAAGTCCCCTGCCATATCTTGCTCCCCTTCGTATGATTCGCTCGTAGGTCGGGCTGTGGTTGTGATAGAGACATGAGACCAGAGGGTTTTTTACCCACCTGTCTCCTGAACACGTAGATATCGACCCCTAGTCGATCAGACTTGATTGATTGATTGAAAACTTTATTAGAATGTTTGCAGAAGTAGGTACATGAAAGTACATATTACATACAAGGTCAAACTAAAAGGATAAAAACCCAAGAAAGCCACTGGCTTATTTCAATTGGGGTCCTTGATTTTCAATTCATCGTTACATGTAAGACAGACATAAGAAAAGAACTAGTACTATCTACATGATAATACAGACAAATAACTATTACTATCTACAAGATAAACGTACATCCATCATGGGAAGAACAATACAACAAAACATAAGGTATGTACAGCGGGTAGGACAGGTGGGGACATATACCACAGGTGGGGGCGGGGGACAAAACACAAAGTATGTACAGTGGGTAGTTCGGGTCTTTTAATCTGATTTTTGTTTTAGAGGGTCCAGTTACGGATTGCAGCCTCCTGTAAATGTTTTTTGAGAGTGGTTTTGAAGGTGGGCAGTGTTTTGCACTCCTTTAAGATTATAGGAAGGGCGTTCCACATCTTTACTGCATAGTTTGCAAACGAGTTTAAACCCTTGTTTGTGGTGCAACACGGTTGAACGTGGTTCGTGGAGCTTCCTCTGGTGTTGTATGTGTGGACGTTGTTCACTTTTTGGAAGTATGTTGACAGGTACTTGGGTGTCTTTGTGGTGTAGCGTATCTTGAAGACTAGGCCCAGTGCAAGCTGCTGCACTCTGTCAACTACTCGTAGCCAATCAAGGCTCAAAAAATGATCAGCGGTTAGATGTGTCCTAGGGTTGAGGCCTAGCAGAAGCCTAACCAGTTTATTTTGGGCTGTCTGGAGTCTTGTTTTATGGGCCTTTGTGGTTCTATAGTACCATGATGTTACGGCATAGTCGAAGTGACATTGAATGAGAGCTCCTGATAGGGTCCTCAGTGTGTTTTTACTGACAAGTGAGGATATCCTGTACAAGAATCTAGTTTTATGGTTCACTTTTTTGATTACTTTTGCTGCCATTTTATCTCCGGAAAGATTTGCCTCTAAGATGGAGCCCAGGTATGTAATATCCTCTTTTCTTGTGATATTAATGTTACCCACTTTTATTTTAAAATGTTCAGCCTTTCTGAGTTTAGATGGGGATCCGTATAGGATGGTTTCAGTTTTACCTAGGTGTATTGATAGTTTATTGTCAGCTAGCCAGATGCAGATTCTACTCAGTTCAGTGCTTAGCGCTTTTTCCACCTGCAATATGTCCCTGTCAGAGACCAGCAGAGCCGAGTCATCCGCGAACAGGAACAAATTGCAATTACATGCTGATGACATGTCATTCACATATATTAGGAACAGTAAAGGTCCCAATATGCTTCCTTGTGGAACGCCGCAGGTCACTGGGAGGGGGGGGGACAGTGTTCCGTTCACACTAACCACCTGTTCCCTCCCCTCTAAGTAGGATTGCATCCAGCTCACCGATGTTCTATCGAACCCAATTGCTTTCAGTTTATCTAACAATATGTGGTGATCTACTGTGTCGAAGGCCTTCTGGAGGTCCATCATGACCATGCCGCAGTACTTGCCCGAGTCCACCTCATGGTTGATGTGGTCGTTCAAATAGAGAAGGCATGTGTCAGTGGAATGGGATGTTCTGAATCCTGATTGAAATTCATACATCAGATTTTTTTCGGTAAGGTACCTATCGACCTGTTCATAAACTATTTTTTCCATAAGTTTCGAGATGGAATTAAGAATAGAAACAGGTCGGTAGTTGCCTGGGTCTAATTTGCTTCCTTTTTTATACAGTGGGGTTACCCTTGCTATTTTAAAGTCAAGGGGGACGTGTCCCTGTTTGATGGAGAGGTTTATTATGTGGGTGATGATTGGGGTAATGGAGGCAGCTGAGTCTTTTAGAAATCTGGCTGGAATATTGTCATGGCCCGTGGCCTTTTCTGAGTGTAGAGCGCCTAGCTTTTTAAACACCTCATCGTTTGACACCATGGAGAGTTTAAAATCATCATTGCGTACACCCAGTTTATTGTAGAACGCACGGATGTGCTCTACACCATAACGCCCTGAGTGGGGTGGTAGATTGTTAACTAATTTAGTGGCTATGGTTGTAAAGAAAGTGTTTAAGCACTTAGCCACATCCAGCTTGTCTGTAAGGAGAGAATCACCAGATTTTATGCTGATGTTTGTAGACCTGGTTTTGAGTTTTTGACTGCAACCTAGTTGGCTATTAAGTAGCTTCCAAAGGTCACGTGGTTTGTTTAAGTTTTCTTCGATTTTGTTATCGAGGTATTCTTTCTTAGCAGATTTGGTCATGGTAATTACCTGATTGCATAGTTTGTTGCATTGTTTTTTAATTTTCTCAAAGTGGGTTTTGTGATCTTCGTTTAAGTGTTTCACTAATTTTGATTTGCATTTTTGAACTTCAGAGCATTTTAGGTCTCTGACTTTCATAGCATTTAGAATGTCCGAATTCATCCATGGTTCCGATCGGGTTTTAACCCTGGTGGTTCTCATGGGGGCTATACTGTCAATAATATTTAGGAATTTGGTTTTGAAACCTAGCCATGCCTCTTCAACCTGTGTGCATTTTAGTTCATCTAACCAGTCTTGCTTCTCCAGTATATGGTTTAAGGCCTCACTAGAATAGGATTTAAGGGATCTAGTGGTTACAGTTTTATGACCGCCAGCCTTGGGTTTATGTTTTTTACGAGTGCAAAAGATCATGTAATGATCACTTAGCCCACATACAATAACCCCACTCTTGGAGATTTTGGACTCATCCGATGTTAGAATGAGATCTATGGTGGTTTGAGTAGAAATACACACCCTAGTGGGTTTGGTAATTTGTTGACGGAGACCGTGTAATTCAGAAAACCTAGTGAAGGATTTGAAAACGGATGCTTCATGCTTCAGACCTTCTGCTATGGTCACGTTTCCGCACCTACCCCCTACCAGTGAATGCCACATTTTTTGCGGGTCTCTGAAATAGAATCTAGTTTGACATTAAATTACCAACCTCATTCTAAACTAAAATATTGTCAGGGTGCAGTAATTGGGGCAGATCTCATTACAACTTAGAGGGGCTACAAACAAGGAATCTTCTGTAAATTTAACGTAAATTAAGTTACATTAATATTACTACAATATAAAACCCTGTCTCAAGCCTAGGTAGGCTACACAGCAGGCTACAGAGTGCTACAGAGTAAAAACAAAACAAACAAAAAAACTGCCTAAAACATAATAAGTTAAAAACATAGTAAAAAAACACAAAATAAATCACAAGAATGAACACAGTTCAACAGTCAAAGGCCTTTTTGAATAAGTGAGCCAATGTAGTGAGTGTAGAATGGGGGTTATATGGGGGTTATGTGCTTGTATTTGCAGACTTTTATCAGGATCCTGGCAGCGCTGTTCTGGATGCATTGCAGCTTCTGTATGCTTTTGCCAGGAATCCCGATGAAGAGCGCATTGCAGTAGTATAGTCTTGAGGAGATAACGGCATGGACAAGTTTCTCTGCATCTGACAGGGTTAGAGTGGGACGGAGTTTGGAAATATTTCTGAGATGATAGGAGGTTTTGCACAGGTGTTTTATATGGTCACTGAAGGTCAGGTGAGGGTCAAACCTAGGGAAAGCAACTTCCTTCTCTAGCACCTTGGACAGGAAGGCAAGGTTGGAGACAGGCCTATAGTTGGCTAGAACCTCCGGGTCCAGGGTGGGCTTCTTGAGAAGGGGGCGGATGACAGAGACTTTGAGAGCAGGTGAGACATGACCAGTTCGAAGGGAGAGGTTAACAGCTTGAGTAATGAATGTGCTGAGAATGGGGATGTATGACTTGAGCAGAGCAGTGGGAATGGGGTCCAGTGCGCAAGTGCATGATTTCATACCTCTAAGGATTTCAATGATGTGGCTCTGCTGAACCTCTGTGAAGCATGGGAGGGATGGCAAACTCCCAGGCGAGGGGTTGGTAGCAGAGGGAGACAGAGAGGAGGAGCTGGGCATCAGAGATCGAAGGTTGTTGACCTTGGATCTGCATCGCTGCTCTGTAGCTTCAGTAGTGGGAGATGGTTGTGGCTTCAGGAGATGGTTTATGGTGGAAAAAACTAGCTAGCTAGTTATAATAATAATAATAATAATAATAACTTGAATTTATATAGCGCCTTTCAGGGAACCCAAGGTCACTTATAGGGCTTTCACACCGGCAAAGAACCGTGCCTGGAACCGGCCGGCGCGTTCAGACCGAAGCTCAATTGGTTCGGAACCTGAAAAGTTGGTTCCCAGCAGGCACCAACAAATAGTGGTTCTCAAGCACGAACCAAAACGTAGAAGAGTCACGTCGTCAGTGGGTGTGTCATATTCTAGGCTGCAGAGACCAGCAAGAAGGAAGTAGACAAAATCTAATCTAATCTAAATCGAATCATTAGTGATCAAAAACAATATCAAAAGTTTAATTATTCTCTCTTTCTTCCTCACATGCTCAGCAAACACACACACACGCGCGCGGACATGCGCGAACGCGAATTTCGTAAGCCATTTCTATTCCAGTAATGGAGCAGCTGATTAGTAAAATAACGCATATATAAAGTGTCTTTTGTTTTGTTTCACAGAAAATAGTGTTTATTTCAGACACTGTAGTGGAAGATATTATCCTCTTTTCCAGTGAAATAGCTGCCATCTAGTTGTGAAATGTTTGTTTATCCCGCCCCTTCATCACCCAGCGTTGATGACGCGGATGGTTCAGGTTACACTGGTATGAACGCGGGCTCGTTCGCCAGACAGCACCAACGTTCGGAGGTTTCCGAACGCGAACGCGAACCGGCACGGTTCTTTGCCGGTGTGAAGGTTCGCGTTCGCGAACCAAGTCTGGAAACGGCTGGCGCGTTCAGACCGAAGCTCAATTGGTTCGGAACCTGAAAAGTTGGTTCGCAGCGGGCACCAAAAAATAGTGGTTCTCAAGCGCACCAAAAACGCGAACCGTGACGTCGTCAGAGGGTGTGTTCTATCAATAAAATCCAGCTGGAAATACGAGAAAAGAAGGAAAAGGAGAACGAAGAGAGAACGACAACATTAATTTAATTAATTAATTAATTTTGCCATTTAGCAGACGCTTTTATCCAAAGCGACTTACAATTACGAATTACAGGGACATTCCCCCTGGAGTAACTGAGGGCTAAGTGCCTTACCCAAGGGCACACTAGTAGTGGTGTGGCTTCAGGCGGGATTTGAACTCACAACCTTCCGATCACAAGTCCAACTCACTATCCACTAGACCAGTGGTTCCCAACCGGGGGTACGCGGACCCCTAGGGGTACGTGAGGGGATTGCAGGGGGTACGTGGAAAGATTTGGAATTATAATTTATTTCCCTTTCCAAAAAAATAATTAAATATAGTAGTTTCATAAACCTGTTGTTAAAATGGTACGCTGCAACTTAAGTTCCTCCCCGACAGGTGATGACTGTAACACAAGTGGTAGTCACGTCACATTTAAATCACGTTCATTTACGTTCATTTACGCGCGCACGTCAGCTAGGCCTGTCAGTATACCGCAAAGATGGACAGATGGCTAAAACGACCAGCTACAGTAACGGTCAGATCAGAGGCAGATCAGACGGTCAGATCAGAGGCAGATCAGACGGTCAGATCAGAGAAAAAAAGAAAAAAAGGACCCCGCTATTATTTGGAAACATATGTTTTGTGGGGATTTACATGTACATCGGCTGATCCACCACAGCCACAGTGCTTTTTCTGCGGCGAAGTCCTGGCTAATAATTCAATGAAGCCAGCCCATTTACAGCGACACCAGAGCACCAAACACCTAGCAACTGTTGGTAAAACTGACGACTTTTTCAAGCGAAAACTGTCAGAGTTCAAGTCAAGTCAGGCTACACTGAAAAAAGCGGCAAGTGTGTCGAGCAAAGCACTGGAGGCGTCCTATGCTGTTTCATTACTAGTGGCTAAGTCAAAAACCCCACATTCAATCGCCGAAGATCTGATTTTGCCTGCCGCTATGATTTTGGCTAAAACTATGCTGGACAAGAAAGCAGCTGACGCGCTCAAGTTGGTACCATTATCAAACAATACCGTCTCCCATCGGATTGATGATATGTCCATAAATATTGTCGGACAAGTGGTGGATAAAATGAAGCAAGCAGGTCAGTTCGCTTTGCAATTAGATGAAATGACCGACGTTAGTGGGGAGGCTCAGCTGCTGGCTTTTGTGCGTTATAAAGAAGAGTCGGACATAAATGAGCATATCTTGTTTTGCAAGACGCTGCCAGGAAAGACAACTGGCGAGGAAATATTTCTGATTATTGACAGCTTCTTCAAAGACAACGATCTGGAGTGGAAATCCTGCAGTCACATCTGTACCGATGGAGCGGCAGCAATGACGGGTAAGGTGCGTGGGCTGCTTGGGCGTGTGATGAAGGTGAACCCCGAAATTAAGTGGATGCACTGTATTATTCACCGGGAGGCACTCGCCAGCAAAAGGATGAGCCCCGAGTTAAGTGCAGTTATGGATGACGCAGTTAAGGTGATTAACTTCATTCAGTCCCGGCCAATGAACCACAGACTGTTTCAAACTCTTTGTCATGGCAGCGGGTCAGAGCATGAGCAGCTACTGCTTCACACAGACGTTCGCTGGCTGTCTCGTGGCAAAACGCTGCTGCGGCTCTATGAATTGCGCATCGAGGTGTTTGCTTTCCTGACAGAAAACGACCACCCTCTTGCAGCCCTGTTTGAGGATGCAGTGTGGGTTGCGCAGCTGGCATATCTTGCTGATGTCTTCACTAAGCTGAATGAGCTCAACCTTTCACTTCAGGGCAAGTACTCACACATCCTTAACATGTATGACAAAGTGAATGGATTCATAAAGAAGGTTAAATTATGGGAGAGGAAATGTAAGGATGGAGATGTGAGCTGTTTCCCACTGCTTGATGGCCATCTCGCCACCACTGATGCTGACAGAGGTCCTGTGGTGAAAATAGTTAAAGCACATCTGTCCAAACTTGACACTGACTTCAACCAGTACTTTCATGACATTGAAACAAAGTCAGAAAAACTGGACTGGGTGAGGAACCCATTCAGAGTGAATGACAGGAGCAGCAGCAGCCTTCCTGCAAGCCTGCAGGAAAATCTGATGGACATGTCCTCTGATCGTGGGTTGAAGATGGCACATGCTGACAAGTCATTGACAGAGTTTTGGTGTGATGTTGAAAAGGAATATCCAGTGCTGGGAAAGTGTGCATTGAATGAACTTTTGCCTTTTGGATCTACATATATGTGTGAAGTGACCTTCTCAGCTTTGACCCACATCAAAACCAAGCCAAGGAACAGACTGAGTGTGGAGAGCAGCCTGGTGACTGCTGTTGCCACACTGCCTCCAGAACTGTCAAAGCTTATAAAAGAGAAGCAACCTCAAGTGTCTCATTAAAGCTCAACTGATGAAAAAAAGAATTGCAACTGCTACTGGGTGAGTCTATTTTTCACAATGGTGTAAATATCTATGTATTAAAGGGGAGTGGTTCAAATGATTTCATTAATAATCAGTAGAGTTAGATAAGAAGTTTAAGTGTGTGTGTGTGTGTGTGTGTGTGTGTGTGTGTGTGTGTGTGTGTGTGTGTGTGTGTGGATAGTTGGGGGTGTGGGTGGCTGTATTGCAAGTGCAACTGACACTTGTGATGATATTCTGGTTCAATTAGCTCTTGTCCCTGAGAGGGAATTTGTGATAATCATAATGTCTTGAATGTGTTCTCTCTCTCTCTATGTGTGTGTGTGGGTGTGTGTGTGTGTGTGTGTGTGTGTGTGTGTGTGTGTGATAAGTTTTATCCTGTCTCATCTTGTCTGTTTCCTCTCCCCATCAGTCAAGACTCTGGGATGAGAAAATGATGACATCACTGCACCTCAGACAGAAGCCAAAGAGGAGCAGGAGAAAGGGAAAAGAAACAGATATCAAATCAAATTCATTATTATTTATTATTTATTTGTCTATTTTCAGTGAGTGTGTGGGCATGTGGTAACAATTAACATTGAGGTGGCCAGGTGGCACATGTATTGGCCAATTAGCTCATGTAGTCTAATTTTGAATGGCAATGTTTTGAAATGGCAAACATGTGACTTTATGTCAGATTGTTGTGTGCAGAAAACCGTGTTCAGTGCATTTAAAAAGTGCCATTTTGAATAGCAAAATGTGTGTAAAGCAGAAAATGTGATTAGAGTTTTGGAGACATGAGAAGAGGTTTTGCTCTCTGTGTGTCAGTAATAAATGTTATATTTGCAAGTTAGAGTTTAATTGATTTTTTTGGGAAATAATCAACACGCATGAGTGAGGGGGTACTTCTGGCATGGCAAAACAGCTCAAGGGGTACACAAGACAAAAAAGGTTGGGAACCACTGCACTAGACCACCACTACCCCCCCACAACATAACTAAGAGACAAAGAAGATACAAAGAATAGATAAAGAAGAGATCAAGAAAGACTGGAAAATGGACAGAAAAATCGTGAATTTGGTCTGCCGCGGAAACGCAGTGTCTGGTCATCAACAGAAATCCAAGACAGACTGGAGGGCAGCACAAGAAAGGGGAAGATTTATGATGAATTAGTACAAGAGTTGGCGAAGGCGGGGTTCATTAGGACATCAGAACAAGTCATAAACAAACTAAAGAAAATTAAGAAGGATTACAGGGATGCTAAGAAAGAGTTGGCCAAAAGCGGAGCTGGACGGGGCGACACATGTCCAACCTACGACATGCTGGACAGTGTAATGGGTCAGCGTCGCGACCAGCAAACCAGCTGACGGGGGCCCTGAACTCAGCCACAGCTGCCACAGCCACCACATCTGAGGACGATGAATCGCCTGGACCTTCCACAGATCACGGTAGGTTGACTGCATATACCACTCGTTGAAAATGAAGTTCAGATATTCTATGTTATGTCGATCAAACATTGGAATAGCCTAATTCATCGTATAATAATAATTCATCATTAAAAACTGAAATGTCGCCACGTTGACTGACAATCAATTAATCAATTGGATATTTATGTAGCGCAAAATCTCAATCTCAGTATCTCAATTTCTGTAAGCTCGTGTTGACGTCTTAACATCTTACAAAATGTGCTCTGTTGGCTAATGCATATAATGTTCATTTTGGGGAAACGTAGGCTATGCTATAATCATGCCATCAACTTTCATGGCCAAAGTTTCCAAGCTGTTTATGTTTTGGAGGGACAAGTAGGCAACGTAATATTTTAGATAACCAGCAGGCCTTAATGTCTTTGTGATGTAATAGCGCCTCCAGAATCATCCGCCAACTCCACCAGAAGTGGTTTGGACCCTTCAGAACTTGAAGAGCCTGCCTCACAACCCAGAAAAAGGAAAAGTAAGTATTTGGGACTAGACCCCCTCCCCTTCTATTGATGATGTATGAAGATTGATGGCCTATTACACAACCTTATTTTCCAGTATCCTTTATATTTTCCAAACATATTTGTCATCATGGCTGGCATCTGTCCTGGCCTCATGCACCACCTGGTAAAATGATTTCTGTATTGCTTACTACCTGTTTTCTGTTACCCAGGAAAGGAGAAGAATGGCAATGAAGACCTCATGTCATTCCTGGAGAGGGCAGAGGAGAGGGAGAAGGCGGCAGACGAGAGGGAGAAGAAGGCAGAGGCGAGGGAGGAGAGGAGAGAGGCGAGGAAGGAGAGGAGAGAGGAGAGGGAGGAGAGGATGCTTGAGCATATGGAGCGGTCCATAGAAGCCAGCAGCAACCGCCCTTAAATCTTTATTTATATTTGTTTTACATACAATCTGAGGTCCAGCCCCTGCTCGTCGATGGAGGGAGCGTGGAGAGAGTCTCAACCCTCCGATTCCTGGGGGTGCACATTCAGGAGGACCTGTCCTGGAGGACCAACACAGCAAAGACCTAGGTTCTAGGCCCTGGACAATCTAGACAATTTGATGGCAGCTACTATGAATGAATGAATGAATGAATGAATGAATGAATGAATGAATGAATGGTCTTTATTGTCATTGATATAGTACAGGTACCAAACAACGAAATTTGGGAGGGGGGGGGCTCCCCTGGTGCTAGGAAAAAAAACTAAAAACAAGAAGGGAAAAGAGCTGGTTTACATAAATAAAGGCTATGTACACTATCCACTATACTATACTGTACAAATAAAACACTGCTGTACTCTAGTGTATGCATATGTGTATATGTATATGCATATGTGTATATAGAGTATACACTAGCATACAGCATACAGCACTAAGGGTATGCTGTACCCTTAGTGTGAAGGGTCGTATGGGATCTGCCTCATGCCAGGTTACCTTTGTTTTACCTTTTGACACTACAGGTCAGTTTTCTATCCCTGTAGATCGCCAAACCATGACACTAGTTCCACACTGCTGGCCCTGCTTTTAGGGTCTTTCATGGGGCACAAATCAATGAGCTCCTTTGAAGCCATCTCACATAATGTTTAGTAGGTCAATTTAACAGCAGCAAGCTCTTCAGTCGGCAGTTTATTTGGGTTCATTAGGGGGAGAGTGAGACCTGTTTGGTTTGCACAAACCCAGACAGTAGCAGTATTTCATTTCATTTTCATAACTTTACAAAGCTAAAAAGGAACCCCAGGACAGTGCTATAGATGGTGGTGCGGACAGCCGAGTGCATCACTGGATGTAAGCTTTCCTCCATCCAGGATATAACAAATGGTGTGTCAGAAAAGCCGGGAGGATCATCAAAGACCTCAGTCACCCCAACCACAGCCTGTTAGAACCGTTGCTGTCCAAGAGGCAAGGCCTCTTCCGGAGCCTCATGGCCAACACTCAGAGGCTAAACGACAGCTACTTCCCCCAGGTGATCAGGCTCATGAACAAGCCCACTGTAGACAATTGACTATCTTCCCCAAGCACACCCCATGTATACAGACTACGGAAACCGTAAGCTCACAGCCACTTTAATACTGAACTATCTATTGGCGCTTTTCCACTACCGGGCCGACCCGACCCGAGCCAGTTTGTTTCCCTTTCTCCATTGCCAACCGAGCCGGGCCGAACCGAGCCAAGCCGGGCCGTTTTAGCTACCCTTCTGGACTAGGAACTACTGGAGCGAAAGGTACTTTTTTGCCAGGCTGTGTGTGACGTGTGACGCTGCAGACCGTTGATTGGTCACAACATCGTCATCCCATGTTCCCGAGTTCACCGCTAACCGCCATTTTTAAATACCACAACAGATTCCGCTCTCGGAAATGTCATTTACTTTTTCTGTAATTACTTATTAATAAAGATTTGAAAAATTATGATAACCATCTTATTATCTTAGTTTAATGTCATTTCAATGCATCATAGAACTTTTATTTACAACAAGCATAACAAAAAAATTGCTATTAGCGATATGCTGTTCCTCAGTCCAGCGCGCGTCATCATCCCCCTTCTAAAACTGCCATCCCCCCTTTTCATCCCTTATGTCATTTTATCAATGAACATGGTATTACTGTTATTTCAACATTTAAGCCTCTTTCACACATAGTTCCCTGTAACTTCCATGGAATCGCAAGCTGTGCCGACCAGACATTTTCGCCGTTCACTCATGAGCCATGTATTATGCCTATATTTTTTTGTCATTTATGTCCTGTACTACTGTCACATCTTGAATTATGCTTGAATTATTATTGCCTTTTGTCTTGTGCTGCAATGCAATGTCAGGAACCGAAGCCTAATAGTTTTACTCTCCTACACGCATGTAATGTGACTTACTTGAAACTTGAATATATTGAGGAAATTGACCTGGCTGGCACACACAAATTGTACCTGGCTGGCACAACATCCTGCCCTGACTGGGCTAGACCTGTTAGACCTGTTAGACCTGTTAGACCTGTTAGACCTGTTAGACCTGTTAGACCTGTTCCTAGACCTGTTAGACCTGTTAGACCTGTTAGACCTGTTAGACCTGTTAGACCTGTTCCTAGACCTGTTAGACCTGTTAGACCTGGTAGACCTGGTAGACCTGTTCATAGACCTGTTAGACCTGTTCATAGACCTGGTCCTAGGTATCCACATGTCCTCTTCGGGGGCTGGAAAGCCTATTGAGATGCTCTTGTCATCCTATTTGATCCTGTCCCCCTGGGCTGGTCTCCTGTCCCCCAGGGCTGGTCTTTTGGCTAGCACATTCAAATCAGACTCTCTCTTTAGCTAAACCCATATTTGGGTCTTCCTCTCCCTCCTTCCTATCTAAATGTTAATTAACCATCATCCAATACATAGGCTACTATAACATTAAACAATACATGAGTATTGGTTACATTTGATGTCATTTCATCCATTACATTTGTGTTAGTTACATTTGAATACTTCTGATGTATGTCAGTGTGGCTATATATGATCACTTTGTATGATATTTAAAATATATAATGTAGACACAAGCCTGCCACCTCTGGACCCCCCAGACCTCTGGACCATAACCCCCCAGATCGCGTCGCAGGTCTTTACATATAAAAATAAATTTAAAAAAACTCCGTAGGCTACACATTGTTGTGTCCACATTAGACGATTGCATTACAAGGTGGGCTGTGCATTTAATTATTGTGTTACAGGCTTTTATAGAGTATAGTTTTATGGAGGAAAATAGTCAGCTCTTTCAAACGTCGGTTATCAGGGGTATTTCACGAAAAACAATTGTCAATGTAAAATTAACCATATCACTGGTTCAAAGTGTGCTGACAGAAGAGGAGCGTTCCTGTCTCACGGCGCTGTCAACCATCGGTGCTGATCTCTACGCAGTGAGAGAGACTCTGAGAGGCTCTGCGGTATCTTGGCAGCTGCATCAATCTAGTGCATCGCCGCTTGTCCACAATGAGCTGCTTCTCCGTCGACATGGCCAGAGGAACAGAAATGAACCCGCCAAACAATTGAACCTCATTTTGATTGCTGCTCAGAGGGAACGCTTTATTCACATTTTAAAAACACGTTTCTAGGATTTTTAATGGAAAATGGCGATAGGCACTCAGTCTTGCAGCATCGTCTGCTTGGTATCTTTCCAGATGATCTTGATATTCAGTGTACAGTGGCCTGGAGCGGAGGGTCTCACATTCCCCCAACAATATACGTAAGTATTGTGACTGCTATCTACTGCAAAAAGACTAACCTCCAGGCTACACAGGCGCATTTTGAGGTCCAGCATTCGACGCTCACTCACTCTGACCGTGATGTTGTTGGTGATACCTGACATTAATATGTTTTGGGAGCTGGCTCATGATGCGACTTATTTGGGCAATTAACGTATGGTTCAGACAGAGCATGATTTTGATGACAGGTCCAGAACTAAGTTATCAAGACTATGAATAATATAGCCAACAAACACCTACAATATTTTATTTGTATTTAATTATTTCATTCATTATTTTATTCATCATCATTTTCGATTAAACGTAATAAATGTTGCTTATAGAATAACATGTTTCCTCATGTCTGCTTACAGTACCATTATTGATGTCTGTGTCTGGCATTTGATCAGGAGACGCAACATCTTTGTGGAAGTCCCATGAGTTGATCAATGTGGTACTGCAACATTGTTGGTATTCTGGAGGATGCTAGGCCTACCCTCTCCCTGAGGGAATAGGGTTGAGTGCTGTTTGTTTTTGGTTTGGCCATGGCATCCAACTGTTAATAGATTATTCTGTTTAGCTTTATGGGGGAATATTCACATACCTGCATTCCTCATCTAAGATCGTAGGGCATAGGTTGTGTTTGGTGTGATAGGCCTTTAAGATATGATCTAATCCCCAGTTTAGAGTGAATGGTAGCTGAGTTTTGATGGTTTGATAGTTTGCTGACAACATGTCTGTTGTTAGTTGATGAACTCTGTAATTTGTGAAGCTGTTTTTATACTGTACATATATAAATGTATGATACATTGATTCTTGAAGAATATTACTTACAGAATAGATTCTTCATGAGGTTATACAACTGTCTTACAAACATTACTCCAATGTTTACAAAAAAGAGAAACATAAACAAACACTGTATAGCTTCAACATTTAAAAAAAATCCCATATTGATATCACAGACTGTCAATACTTCCACCAGTTCTGTCTATGAATTGGAGAGTGGTAACATCTCCACCCCTATCCCTCAGCTTTATGTGGTGGGGTTGCCGTTTCTTTGTTTTTCAGATTTTTGTGGCTTTATTTTTGTGCTAAATTGTATTGGATGGTAATGGTTAGTTTTTCTGAAAACTATGGTTTGATATCATTCACAAAATGTGCACATTTCACATGGTAATGTGCTCTTAGTTGAGTTATAACGGCACAAACTAGCTACAGCACAATATTAAAATGTGCAGCCTACATTTAGTCAATCCCCTCTTTGAAAGCCAGAGTGAATGCAATATATTGTTATCGGTATAAGTGATCATTTAAGCAACAAAGTAAGGATGTTGATGGATATTCTCAGGTCTTGATGTGGTTATTGGAGGCCAATACCACCAATTGCCATTGTAATTTCAGACTAAACCATGTCTTGCTTTAAGTTGGATCAATAAAACAAATCAATAAAAACCTCTGGTAGTCTGAGTTATCATGTTGAAATTGACATGATGTGTCCTCTAAGTAGTATTTGAGAGGAAGCTCAACAGTATACTAGCCAGAGACAAGGCAGCTACTCTAAAGCTGACTCTTCTTCTACAGTTGTACAGTTGGTATGATGACGTTTTTAATTACTCTGGCTGTTTACTGAAATGGCAGCAATGATGCCATTCTAGTTGTGGGTGAAGCTGATTATAACAAGAACAGGTTAATATCCATTCGGTTTAATAATAGGGTTTGAATCAATGTTAACCCAGAGGTTCAAACTGTCAACAGTGATCAATAGATCACAACTTCATTTCTACTTTTAATTATCCCTTTCTCCATTCTCCCTCTCCAACCTTTAACCCATTTCTCGTAAGCACAGCTGGCACTTAACTAGAGATCCCAGCTCTCCTGGCCCTTCCCCAGGCCCTTCCCCAGGCACTGCAGCGAGGTTGTATTGGAAGCCTGCATCACCAGATGGAACAGGGATCTTTGGGACAGTATAAAGAAACTCTGGCCAATCACAGCTGGAGTTACTGGGGGAGGGTTATATAACAATAAGAGCAGGGTTTTTTGCAGCTGGGGTGTGTGTGTGTGTGTGTGTGTGTGTGTGTGTGTGTGTGTGTGTGTGTGTGTGTGTGTGTGTGTGTGTGTGTGTGTGTGATGAATTGGGTTATTGCAAGGGGGACCACAGCCCTTCTTTCCTCAGATTTTCTGCTGAGTCCTTTAAAACCGAGCCACTCCCCTCTGCCCTGGGTCTCTTCATGTAAGCTAAATGAAGCAGAATCACCATGCTGAAGAACAGCAGCTCCCTCCAATTAAGAATTAATACTGCAGTAGTCAGGATTTATTCCCTCTCTCCTTCTCTCTCAAACCCTCTCCCTCCCTCCCTCCCCTCCATCTCTTTCTCACACTCTCTTTTCCTAACCATCTCTCACCCCTCCCCCTCCCCATCCCTCTCTGTTTCTCTCATCCACTACATCTCTCCCCCTCCCCTCCCTCCCTCCACCCCTACGCATCCCTGTCAGTGAATATGGGTCACAGTGTGCAGTACTACTCTCTCTCCTGTCCCAGGGGTGTGTATGGCAGGTAGCAGAGGAGAGGCAGAAGTGTGCTGTTCAGTTCTATTGCAGCTCTACAATACAGAGTTCTCTGATGTCCCGTAAGACCTGGGAAGAGAGGAAATGGAGCGCACTCAGAAAATCAAGGATTGTGCTTCAGCTGTTCTGAGTCACTCTGTCAGGGCTGCTCTGTGGGCAGCAATCATGTAACAAACAGTTTTTAGTCATGCACTATAATTTCCTGTAATTTATTACTCCTTTTTTGAACACATTTGTGCTAAGGACATACATATCTTGTTGGACTGTGTCCTGCATTACTCGTACACTAGCACCTCTTCATTGTATCGTCTGACCTCAAAACAGTACATAATTTTACCGCAAATATGTATTAAGTCCATACAAACTATGGTAGTGTTATGTATCGTCCTTCAATCTGTCTGTGTTTGCTTCTCTCCAGTTGTAGTGGTGTCAGTTACATTGTGGCTGCCGTTGTTGCCACACAGTTGTGTTTGTAGTGATTGATAGACTGTATTATGGTAGGTGTTACAGTACGTTCCTGTTTCATTTTGTTGTCATGACACTGATGATGACCTATGCCGAAACATAACCTATGTCATACGCCAGCTCTTAGTGCACAGTGGACACATACACACACTTGCATCATGGAAATGATCTACCTTTGCAATCTGGTTTGAATCCAAAACATTTCCATACTGGGGCAGTTGCCTTTTTTCTTTTACACAGAATCCTCTGCCAATGATCCAAGTCAATTTAACTTCACGCTAGTTTACTGGTTGCTAGCTACAAAATGTGACAGGTGTAGCAGGCTAAACACGTTTCACAGTGTCATTGATCACGCCTTGCATATGCCATATTATTCATTTAGGTCGTCAACTCCTGCGCTTGGTGGGTGTAATAGCAAAATAACAGTACGGATGGTATGGTGGGAATTACATTGGTGTAAGCTTGTACTATGCCCTAAAGCTCCAAAGCTTTGGAACACATTACCTTTAGAGATCAGGGAAGCCAGCTCACTAAAGATTTTTAAAAGAAAGTTAAAAACGTACTTCTTCAATATAGCCTTCAACTAGCTCATCTGCACCTGCCTACTGCTCATTTGCCAGCTACTGCACTTTAAATGTTTTATCTATGTATTTCTTATATTTCTTACACAGTAATGCACATGGTCTTTAACCTGACAGACAACAGTTAGGCTACAGGTCCAGTTGACTGGGACTTTGCGCTACTGTGTCTAGAGACAGACGACAGTTAGGCTACAAATCCAGTTGGTTAAAATACTGTGATCTGACGCTGCCGGATCGATGAAAGGTATTCTGCTGATGAGAGTCTTGGCATTGTTGAGTCACTGAACGTACACAGAGACTGAGAACGTACACAGAGACTGAGAACGTACACAGAGACTGAGAACGTACACAGAGACTGAGAACGTACACAGAGACTGAGAACGTACACAGAGACTCAGAGATAAGATGGATAGCGGTTACTAAATGTTAAGGCAGAGGTTGTACATATATATATATATATGTATATATATCTTTAAGTTTTCTTTCTACTGTTTTCCCCTGCTTTTATATTCATTCTATGCTTGTATATGTTTTTATATGTTTTTATATTCACTTAATGTTCTTATTCCTGTTGTAAAGCACTTTGAGCTGCATTTCTTGTATGAAAGGTGCTATATAAATAAAGCTTTACTTACTTACTTACTTGTACAGCATGCTACCGGTAAAACCTTCCACCGGCCCAACCCTAGCTGATGCACCTGTTCCTGTGTGCACAGTGCAGTGGTCACAATAACTTTCTTATCATGACTTAAGCAATGTTTGATACCTACTTTGTATTTATAGCCCAAACATTTGTGATTTTACCGCCTTACTGCATGTGTCCACAGGATAATGCACTGGGCCAGGCGTATCGAGCAGGAGATTGACCGAGTCTTCCAGCACATCAGTGGAGTCCAGCAGCTGAAGGGGGTGAGTGAGTGTTTGTATGTTTGTCCAGCTTGACTTGACTTGTCTATAGCATGAAATGCTTTCACTTGATAGACCAGTCTCAGATAACATGTTTTTATTTTAAGTAAAGCATTACCTATTACCAGTTACTAACCATTGTGGAGGAATAGTTTGTTAGTTGAAACAGTTTTGGAATTGTAATGATATAGAATAGGTTACTGTGTATGTTTCAGTTTCCTGTGTTGTAAGAGATACACCTGGGTGTGTCTTCTGTACAATGAGAGTTTTTAGCGGGTGTTGCCACTAAACCCACAGTTCACCAAAACCTAGACCTTATAGATCACCAGAAGGTAACTGTCCTACGGTGTAGAGATGTGTGGGGGCGTGTCCTCGGTTCTGTGAGCGATGACTGATGGCCATGGCGTGTGTTCACTGTGTTTGTGTCACAGCAGAACAGATGGTCTGGCAGCCTGCGCTAAAGCCTAGATGTGAGCCATGTATTTTTTTCCTTTAATTAACCCATAATCTTGCCCAGTGTTTGAAACAGGCTGGATCTGATGGAGAGAGTATTCCTCAGCCTCCATGTTATCTCACATCAAATACATACTGTAAACTGGCCTGGACTTGGACCTACCCATCATGTAGAAACATAGAATCGGCCTTAATGATGCGTACTTAGACTGTTTTCCTCTACTGTCGAGTGGAAATTGGAGTGAACAAGCAGATCACAAACTATATTCCAGTATATTATTCACTATTTTGGATCTAATAAAAACCACAATTAGTATTATTATAGAATTCGGTTTATACTGACTGGTACATACATTTTAGAAGGCATCTGTATATCACTCCATTTCAAAGGTTACCAAAGTGTACAATTTGGAACAGGCACTTAATATCAGCACATCCATGTCATCAACCTATGGAAGCATATAGTCAAATTGCATTAACATTTGAATTAAGTCCACTATATGCTTCCATATCAACCAGGTGATCCTTCTCATGGTAGTTGTTCACAGGGAGGTTGCAGTTCATTGGGAGGCCAAGCTCCTAACTGCACAGTTCCACCTGACAGACATAGGAGTCACACAGGACTGGACCACATCCCAGTTACTGGGGTTAACAGTGATTATTGTAGCCAGTTGATTTAATATGACATTCCGTTATGTAATGACCGCAGGCCTATGTTTTCGTGTAAAACAGGATTTACCTTCTTTTTAATTTCCTTGCTCAGTTACATTTGTCTTCAAATCACTGTTCACCAGTTCACAAGTCTTGTATGGGAAGGTCATGACAAGAAGGTATAGAGCTATCTACAGCTAAATGCTGCTTGATACTCTACACTACAACTTGAGAACCAATTTGAAAATGTATATTGGATTATACTCGATTAGATTCAACTTTATTGTCATTGCATAGAGTACAGGTACTGAGACAATGAAATGTAGTTTGACAAGTAACCAGCTAGTGCAAAATAGTGGTATGGTGCAAAAGACATGATATTGTTACCCTGGGATGTGATATTTTGGCAGCTTCTCATTTGGAACCAAATGATTAGGATTAGGATCCCCAGATTCTGACACCTACAGTAATCATTCACTAGTCTAGTGTGTTATTTGTATCATCCTTACAAAAATGAACTTTCTATGTGGCAATTTTTCAGCATTGTATTTTTATCTGTTTTTGCAGATCTACAATGAGAAAAGAAGGCAGTTCAGCCTGGTTAGAAATTCACCCCATGAGATGGTGGAGAAGGTAGCCTCGGACATAGAGAAACTACTGGCCAAGAAGCGGAAAGCACTTGTTGTAAGTTTGCAATTTTCCTTTTTTTTTTCTTTTACAAAAAACATTGTACTATAACACTATGTATTAGGGCTGTTACGATTCGTCGACGTCGGTCGACTTGCGTAATGTGCGTCGGTGCGTCGTAAATGTATTATTATATAAAAAATAAATTAATAAGCAAAAAAAAAAGCAAAAATGAAATGGCCTATCGCAGCAGTACGTCTGCAATGAACGAGCACCTCAAGCGAAAGCATCCTGGAGCTCTTTGTGAAGACAGCCGCAAGATAGCACCACCGTAAGTCACCGTTGTATTTCTGTTCACTTTTCCGGCCGTGTATAAGTGAAAAATGGATAGCTACTAGCTAATGTTACACAAGCAATGTAGCTCACCACAGTTTGTATGTCTTGTCTTCTGGTGTTAGTAACGTTAGCTATGTAGCTGGCTAGCTACAGTAGCCTATTGTCATTGTGGTGCTCGCACCTACTGTACGTTATCTAGCTCGTAGCTCGCATGCTACGTTAGCATCAATTTAGCTAAACATAACATAGCAGCGAGAGTAACGTTAGCTAGCTATGTAGCTACTAGCTAGCTATGTGTTGTGGTGATGGACAGACTTCTAAATGGCCATGTTGGCATTCAAGTTGGCTAAACATAGCAGTGAGGTGGAAATTAAGGGGCCTACACATGCTAATACATTTTTAAATTGTATTTTATCGAACAGTAAAAAAAGAATATTGTTAAATTAGTCGTTAGACTAATCGACTAACCGAAAAAATAATCGCTAGATTAATCGTTAGAAAAATAGTCGTTTGGGACAGCCCTACTATGTATGCATTAAATGATGACATACAATATAATGACTACTTATCTACATACTAATGGGTTAAACAAACATGTACAGAATCTATTTAGTGTCTAGAAATAGATACATACAAATATATAAACATATATTTATATATACTTTTGCCCTGCAGAAAGTCTAACTTGAAAAACAGGCTTTACTTTGTCAATAGCAGATACTTGTGCCCAGCATAAATAATGGGACAGTGAAGCATTCTTCTTCGTGTGGCTCTGCACTTCAATTATTATGAGGTTAAAGTACAGATTCTTAGCTTTTATTTGATTGTATTTGTGTACATATTGGTGTCATCATTCAGAAATTACATCACTTTTTATGCATATTCCCCCTATTTCAGGGTACCCAAAAGTAATGGGACAGATTAATAAAATGTCCAAATTAAGCACTCATGTTGCATATTTGCTGGACAATCCTTGTATGCAATAACTGCCTGACACATTCACTATTACCTCATGTCGTCTCTGACACGTTCACTATTACCTCATGTAGTCTCTGACACATTCACTATTACCTCATGTAGTCTCTGACACATTCACTATTACCTCATGTCGTCTCTGACACGTTCACTATTACCTCATGTAGTCTCTGACACATTCACTATTACCTCATGTCGTCTCTGACACGTTCACTATTACCTCATGTAGTCTCTGACACATTCACTATTACCTCATGTAGTCTCTGACACATTCACTATTACCTCATGTAGTCTCTGACACATTCACTAGTACCTCATGGAGAGTGTTCCTTGTAAAGGATACATGTAATAATTATCCATATAATAATTATCCATATAATAATTAATGAATAATTAATGAATTATTAATATTCAAATTGTTTATGATAGATCTGCTTTTGCGCCAGTCAATCAGTAACTATAACTATCTCTAAGTTAAACTCTTATTATTAAATTATTATTACATTCACAAGGGCTAAGAAAGCTTTATTTTCTAACTAAACAGTCATATAAAACAATGAGGTAAGCAATGACTGAAGGGAATGAGGGGTTTTGATTCACGGGTAGTACAGTAATTGACGAATGGGTCTGGCGCACAATGCACATCACGTTAACAATGAATATGGAATATCACAATGCACATCACGTTAACAATGAATATGGAATATTGTTTCAAACAAATCAACAGCTAGGCAATTGTACCTACACAGTGACTGTGATGAAAGTCTGACCAGAACCAGCCATATGTTGTTAAACTAAAATACATTGCAATTTATATACACTATATGGACAAAGGTATTGGGACACCCGAACATCACACCCATATGTGCTTGTCGAACTTCTCATTCCAAAACCGTGGGCATTAATATGGAGTTGGTCCTACCTTTTCTGCTACAACAGCTTCCACTCTTCTGGGAAGATTTTCTACTAGATTTTAGCACTGATGTTGGGCGAGAAGGACTGGCTCGCAGTCGGCGTTCCAAATCATCCCAAAGGAGTTGGATGGGGTTGAGGTCAGAGCTCTGTGTAAAGGCCAGTCAAGTTCTCCCAGACCAAACTCGGCAAACCATGTCATTATGGACCTCACTTTGTGTATGGGGGCATTGTCATACTGAAACTGGAAAGGGCCTTCCCCAAACTGTTGGCACAAAGTTGGAAGCATACAATTCTGTAGAATCACATTGTATGCTGTAGTAAGATTTCCCTTCACTGGAACTAAGGGGCCTTAGCCCAAACCATGAAAACAGCCCCAGACCATAATTGTTTCCACATACTTTTGTCCATATAGTGTATATACAATATACCTGTCAAAAATTGTCTCTATACATTTAAATATACATACTGTATATATATTATGTAGATTTTATTTGTTTAATTTGTAAGTACCCTGTCCTAAGCATGTGGGCCAGGACCTTTATATTTTCATATGCTCTAACTTGAACCTGTTGAACTTGCAGAGGCTGGCCAGTGAGGCAGAACGACTCCAGCGAGAGCATCCCTGGCAGGATAGCATCAAGGTAAATCTTCCCAGGAACACACTATTTGCATTGGTGATGCTGTGTAAGGTACAGTGACTTACAGTATGTAGCACATTTCTTAATGGTCTCACTGCTTTGTATATTGAAATTGTCCCCCAGAAATTGTCCTCTGGTGAAGAGAGGTGATCAACAGTAAATGTCCACACAGTCATTCACAAGTTGTTCACTCCATGTCATTATTCACCATGGGCTCAAGATTTTTGCCACATCGGCTGCCAGCCGATGTGTCAAATAGGACAATTTCAAAGTAAATGACTCAGGGTTAAAATACTTAGATAGCGCTCATCTCATGCTCTGTCATCCTCATGCTCTGTCACCCTCATGCTCTGTCACCCTCATGCTCTGTCACCCTCATGCTCCATAAATCATCATTGGATGGCCTGAGATCATCAGTCAGGGGCCGAGCTGATAGATGAGCTGGTTCCACAGAGCTGCAGCGGACTGACCATGCTTAGCCTAGGGGCTCTGTTGAGTCCTACTCACATTGGCATTCCACTTTTCCACTTGGTTTGTCCCATTAGCCCAATGAGCTGGGCCTGTGAACTCCCCCCCGTCCTCTCATACCACCCCATCTCTCCCAGGGGCAGCAAGTCCCTCCATGAGCCTCACCACAGAATTACCCTTTTCTGCACAAGCCAGCAGAACGCACAGGAAAGAACTTTGTCCTTTCGCACTAACAGAGCAACAACAGTTTAGAGTTTTGATCACAGCAATGGCAAGGCCATAGTACTCATACATGCTCGTAAAAAGTTATTTTGTCATGAGACAGTAACAAATGCTAAATAATGCTTGAGCATTCAATATTCCTGATACTTAACAGTATTTCCCATATTCTAGTGACATTTTTATTTCCATATCTGTCGCGTTTGTTTTCCAGGGGGACATGAAGTACTATGACTCAAAGGCAGAGCTGGATTATGTAAGTAGTGGGTGAACATCACCTCTTCTTAGATGAACCTTCTGTCTTCTCCCTCTCTTTTGAACCTTCTGTCTTCTCCCTCTCTTTTCAACTCCATTTTCTTTTTGTTCATACAGTGGAATTGGATAAGTAGGGAATGGTTTTGCCAAAGTGTTTGTGTGTTTTTCGTTCATTGAAGGGTCCTGTCAATCATAATAGAATACAGTTTGTGTCATCAAATTATCATCACTTAATGATTCTCTGTGTGTGTGTGTGTGTGTGTGTGTGTGTGTGTGTGCGTGTGTGTGTGTGTGTGTGTGTGTGTGTGTGTGTGTGTGTGTAGTACTCCCTGCAGGAAGGTGATGGGGAAGCAGCAAACCCCCCTCTGAAGTTGGAGTTTGTGTATGACCCTAACTTCAAAAACAATGTGAACTACTCGTCCACAGCCGTCCAGATCCCCACAGACATCTACAAAGGAGGTTAGAACCAGATGTGTTAGTACTGGTCAACCAATGCCTTGTGTGATATCCTCTACTGACTGTGGTTATGTTGCTGACAAGTGTGTGTCTTAATAAGTGTGTGTTGCTTTTCAGCTCCCGTGATTTTGAATGAGCTGAACTGGACACAAGCGCTGGAGACTGTGTTTATGGAGAACAGCCGTGAGGATCCCTCACTCCTGTGGCAGGCATTTGGGAGTGCCACTGGTGTAACCCGCTACTACCCAGGTACATCCTCCTCAACCACATCAGACACACCATCCACACCTCCCCTGCTACTACCCAGGTACATCCTCCTCAACCACATCAGACACATCCACACTTCCCCTGCAAAGGATTCAAGTATGGCTTAAACACGTCAGACTGTGCAGTTGAATGTCTCCTGGTACTTCATTTCTAGTGACTATTAAAATAGTTTTTTTTTCCAGTACCCAGATAACCAGTACCCAGATAAGCAAGATGGTGCTTATCTGCTTATCTGGAATTTTCTGTCTCATGTATTGTAATGTGTTTGAATCATATCCATCACATGTCTTGAGTGGTTGAAAACATGTTGTGTTGTGTTTGGCCAATGTTCCTAATTGAGCTCAGGTTAACCGAAAGATCAGCAAGTTGTTTACTGAACCGCTCTTCGCACCTCTGTCTCAAAAGTGTATTTTTTTAAGTAAAAAAAAAAGAAAGTAGACTCAAAAGTATAGTCAGTGATTGAATGTGTAACACATACTATAATATATAACACTTTATTAGGAACACTATACTAATCCTGGCGATCCTTTGCTTTCAAAACCTAAATTCTTTGTCGCATTGATTCCACAAGATGTGGGAAACATTCCATTGAAATTCTGGTCCATGATGACATGATTGCATCACACAATTCCTGCAGACTTTTCAGGTGCACTTTCAAGCTGTGAATCTCCCGTTCTACCACATCCCAAAGGTGTTCTATGTGACACGTTCTAGTCTTTTGGTCCGCATATCTGCTCCGCATGGTCAGCAACAATACTCAAAGGCTGTGGCATTCAAGAGATGATTGACTGGTATTAACACAGTGTGCCAAGAAAACATTCCCCACCCCATTACACCACCTGAAAGAATGAGAAGGTGTACAGGTGTTCTGTCTGGTATAGGCAATTGAAAAGTGAAATTCACTTGAAATTCTATGTTCCTTATTGCCGTCATTTTCCCTGTCTTATCTGTAGCCACACCCTGGAGAGCCCCTGACAAGATCGACCTTTATGATGTTAGACGTAGACCCTGGTATGTGCAATATATATGTTTACCCATTTGATTATGTAATATGAACAGTTGATTGAAGTGGTGATAATTTGATGATTTGATCTCACTTTCTGGTTCACAGGTATATCCAAGGGGCCTCATCCCCCAAAGACATGGTTATCCTTGTAGACGTGTGAGTGCCCTTAAGCTGCTGGTTTAAAATTGTGTGTGTGTGTGTGTGTGTGTGTGTGTGTGTGTGTGTGTGTGTGTGTGGTGGGGGTGTACAGTATTTATTATGATAGCTTTACCATGTCACCCCACAGGAGTGGCAGTGTCAGTGGACTCACTCTGAAGCTGATCAAGGCGTCAGTGATGGAGATGCTGGACACACTATCTGATGACGACTATGTCAATGTAGCCAGGGTAAGTGTGTATGTGATAATGTGGCAAGTACATTTACCTGGACTTGGACTGACATGTCATTGATTTTACATTTGTTAACAATTCCCCTCCCTCTCTCACTCACCATATCTCTCTTGCTCTCTGTTCCCCTCCCTCTCTCACTCACCATATCTCTCTTGCTCTCTGTTCCCCTCCCTCTCTCACTCACCACGTGGATCTCTCTTGCTCTCTGTTCTCTTGTAGTTTTTCTTAATCTCTCTTTCTATATTCCTTTCTCTGTCCTGCTCTGTTTCAGTTTAATGAGAAGGCAGAAGCTGTGGTCCCATGCTTCAGACACCTAGTCCAGGCCAACATTCGCAACAAGAAGATTTTCAAAGATGCAGTGCAGCAAATGCAAGCTAAAGGCACCACAGACTACAAATCTGGCTTCCATTTTGCCTTCAATCAGCTGCTAAATGTAAATGACTAAAATCTCAACACTGGACAACAGTACATTACTGATGCCCAATCATTTATGGCAGCTATCAATTATATTTCTTTAGATGTATCATCGCTAAGATGTATCTAGTAACAGTGTTGTTTTGAATCTCTAGAGGCTTGTTTTTGTGAATGGTATTGGGGTTTGTTTGTGGTTGTTGTAGTACGTTTATATCAGTAGTCTGATAGCCCTATCTGTTTTTGCTTTTTTGAACTCAATCAATAGCATGTCAGGAAAATGTATGTATAACCCTGCCTCTGTAAAGACCCTACCCCTTTTGTTTAAGTATGTTTGCAGATAAGGTCTTTTAACAGTCATACCCCCATGTTTATTTGTCTTTCACTTTCTCTTTCTTAGAAGACAAATGTTCCTAGAGCTAACTGCAATAAGATCATAATGCTGTTTACTGATGGAGGAGAGGATCGAGCTCAGGACATCTTTGAGCAATACAACTGGCCTAACAAGACGGTCAGTTTCTCATGAGATTACAAAAAACCCGAATATAAGCAGACATGTCTCAATTCCCATTTCTTCATTCATTCTCAGATCCATAAATGGCCTCCTATGGCAGACATCATTTGGCTGCCCCTCTCTCATGTTTATACTGTAGATCCTGGAGATACTTTTTTTTAAAATTCCCCTCCCCCTCAGGTGCGAGTGTTTACATTCTCTGTGGGGCAGCACAACTATGATGTCACACCTTTGCAATGGATTGCATGTGCCAATAAAGGTGAGTGGGATGTGCATTGGGGTCAATTAACTTTTTTCACTATGAAAACCAGGAAATAGACTAGAGGTGTTAAATGCAACAGCCAGCCAATATTGGTGCTTGCATTTGATATTAGAACGGATACTGTAATAATGACAATCCGCAAGCAATCAACGTTTATCAATGAATGATGGCTGAGGTGAATTCATCTTACCAGCCTCAGACGACCCCTCTCTCAGATGTAATAGGCTACTTAGACATACATTCACTGTAGTTTTGCATAGTTTAATTACTTTTCACAATCACAATTACATAGGTTGCAATTACTGGATGTCCTCTTATCTTCACTTTCCCGCAAATCTGTCATAATGATGAGCTCTGTTTACACATTATACGACCCCCCCCTATCTCTTTCTCTCTCTCACTGTTTGTCTTTTCTCTCTCCTACTCCTGCTAGGTTTCTATTTTGAGATCCGCTCCATCTGTGCCATAAGGATTAACACCCAGGTGGGTTTGTCTAGAGCCTCTCACACAGCTGAACCCTGGTTGGTGGCTCCACTTCTCCTTGTGGCACTGATTCTCAGTGGAATCATCTGATGCTGTGTATGTCTGTGTACTGCACTGCCCTCAGGTTGTTTGAGAGGTTTGAAGCTCAGCTCCATCCTGTTTAACATCGGTATGTATGTTGTTGTCAGGAGTATCTGGACGTGCTAGGCCGTCCCATGGTTCTGGCAGGCAGCCGTGCCAAGCAGGTTCAGTGGACCAATGTCTATCAGGATGCCTTGGTGAGATCATCCAGCCTGCATTAATATACAATAGCCTTACACATATTATATAAACTACCATTGTAAGACATCAAATTGAGGGTTTTAGATCCAGAGATATTTACACTTGCGAAACATCTTCTTTTTAGTAAAGGATTGTCTAAAGATTTCAACCATGTTGCATTGCATAATGGAGAGACATAATTACAAACCATGTACTGTACTCTGATTCACAAAATGAATGGTTGAGTGTCCCACTAGTATGAAAAACATGCTCATTGCCTTGGTAGTTATGTCAGCTTGTTTGTCTTGGGTCTTTTTAGGGTTTGGGGCTGGTGGTAACCGGGACGATGCCTGTTTTCAATCTCACTGTGGAAGGAAACTCACAGGTACAGTCATGACTAGTGGCCCAAGTTGACATGAAAAACTGACACAATGGAAAATCTCTAACCCTGCTGCTTTTCTTCAACAAATGTTTGTTATGGGGTACTGCCCTGTTGTGGCAATAGGATGATGTGTGATATGAAATCAAAATGCTATCTATCCAAATTCTTAATTCAAACCTATTGATTAATGCTTGATGTTCCCCAGAATCAGCTCATATTAGGTGTCATGGGAGTGGATGTACATCTGGATGAAATCAAGAACCTGACACCACGATACAACGTCAGTATATCACACACACACACACACACACACACACACACACACACACACACACACACACACACACACACATACACACACACGGGTACACGTTCAAACTCTTAGACAACAAACCATTTTCCTTTACTGTGCAGCTTGGAGCCAATGGATACATATATGCCATCGACCCAAATGGGTACCTTCTCCTGCACCCCAACCTTCAACCAAAGGTGATAAATGCTTCACTGACAGTACACTGTGTCTACTGGGGGATTGTTAGTCATTGTACTGTGAATCATGTGTCAATTATATAAAGTGAATGGAGTTGTAGGTTGAGATGTTGGTACAGTAGAACCTGGTAGTGTGTGATTGCACATTGAATGCCAAATACCTTTGATTACCAAGGATCATCGAGCAATTTCCTTATATAACCGCATCTATACCTACATTGTATTTATACATCTATACCTACATTGTATTTATACATCTATACCTACATTGTATTTCCCAGCTTGTTGACCTTCCTGAACCTGTAACACTTGACTTCTTGGATGCAGAAGTGGAGGATCGCTTCAAACATGAGGTGAGTGTTACATGTGGCTGTAGTAGTGCACAGTGTGCCCTGTGTCCACTAGAGTTGTGCCCTGGCATTGAGCAAGGTCAAACTGCACCATGGACGGTGCTCTACGGGAGTCAGCAGGTATGTTATGTCTTATGTCTCTAGGGGAGTCAGCCAGGTGTACAGTATGTTATGTCTTATGTCTCTGGGAGTCAGACAGGTCTACAGTATGTTATGTCTTATGTCTCTGGGAGTCAGCAGGTCTACAGTATGTTATGTCTTATGTCTCTACGGGAGTCAGCCAGGTCTACAGTATGTTATGTCTTATGTCTCTGGGGGTTGGGAGAAAAGCAGTGGGCCTTTTTTTTCAAATGGATTTGTAGGAACTATTTTGAAATCAAAATGTTGATGTGAGTGCAAATCATGCATTGATGTCAATGGAATATTAAAGTGAACGTTTTCGGCGCATGCAGTGTTGTTGAATACTGTTTTGTGTGTTTGTACTCTTCAGATCCGTCGACAAATGATTGATGGCAGACCAGGCGAATTGCAGATTAAGACGCTCATCAAATCAGTTGACGAGGCAAGTCAATGTTGCATTGTCAGCTTTAAGTGTGAGTGTGTGTGTGTGTGTGTGTGTGTGTGTGTGTGTGTGGATTACTTGTGTGTTACTGTATGTTGTCATGCCCAGTGCAATAATCGGTTATTGCCTAACTCAACAACCATTGTCACTTTCATGGATATCGGGAATAAACCTATACTGACATCAAACAACATTTTTCATCTCTCCAATGTAGCGATACGTAGATGAGGCATTTCGAACTTATACATGGACACCCATCAATGGTACAGACTACAGGTAAGTGAGTGGGTGATGGGCATTGCTTTGCAGTTGAAAGTGTTTTCACTTCATTTTCAGACTTACATTTTTTCACTTTTTTCTATATGGGATGCTGCCACCTGTAGCCTGGGCTTGGTACTGCCCACATACGGTGAATACTACATCCAGGCAGACCTAAGTGATGTGATGCTGCAGCTTCAGTGTAAGTACCTGTTCGGGGGGCCTCAATCTCCAAACATCCTGCCTAAATAGGATGGCTAAAGTACCTTGGCATTTGTATAACACAGACATAATGGGCTGATAACAGTCCTTCTCTGTTGCAGATCTGCAATCTCTGCTGCCCAGCTCCTTTGATACAGCGGGACATGTTTTCCTGGCTCCCAGGTACAGAGATATGAATATGTATATACTTTATGCATTTTTGTGTGTGTGTGTGCGCGTGTGCGTGTGTGTGAGACTGTGTAAGATCTCATCTGTGTCTGAACTGATTCTCCTTCAGGGAATACTGCAAACGCCTGCATATCTCGGACAACAACACACAGTTCCTAGAGAACTTCCTGTCTCTCATGGTGGAGATCACACCAGAGTCTCAAGATTGTGAGTTATCAGAGTCTGAGCTTGCAGAAGGTTTCTTTGGGAGACATTTAAAAAAAAAAAATAGACTAATGCCTTAGTCCCCAAATTCTGTGTCTGTCATGGCAGGTGATCAAGGCCTTATTCACAACCTGATCTTGGATTCTGGAATCATTGGGCTGCTGGCATCCAGGGTATGGAGGAACAATGATCTCAATACGTGAGTGAACTCAACTACATACTGTATCACAAACAGGCACCATGTAGCACTCAACCACAACTGAATAACTGACATGAACCTTTCCTCCAGGTATGGTTTCCTGGCATTGTTTGCAGCCACAGATGGTGGAATCACACGGGTCTTCCCACACATGTGAGTGTGTCTTTCAGGCTCCTAAATACACACAATGTGTGGGAGAAGGAACAGGGCGAGGGAACAGTTAGATTTGTGGATAAAATCATAGTATTTGGTTGACAATAACCTGCCTTTCCTGTCAAGTAAACATTGTGTGAGACTTTGTACACAGTGTGATGTGCTAGGTTCATATGTTGAATAATGCCTATTGCCTTACGCCGAAAACCCACCACCGACCTTACCTTACCTTACCTTACCTTACCTTACCTGTGTGTGGCAGAACTTTTGCTGGACTTTTTGCTGCGTCGTCCTCACCAAACGCGTTTGCTACTTCCGCGGCGCATGTCTCAAATAGCGGGTTTTCTGTTCTACAGGTTTTCAGAGGTGTGCTTATCGAGAACTATTGATGCTAGAAGAACACACCAAGATGAACATACATAGAAACGAGTACCTCGTCTTTGAAAGGTCAATTTCTGATTTGATGGACAGCCCGCAGTTTTGTTAGTTGTGCACTCTACCTCTCTTTCTCCCTATGCTGTCCTTCTTTCACCTCTGTCTCTTAACCACTTTCATTAACTTAATTAAGATATCACCGGGAAATTATATATATGTACTGTATATTGAGCCCTGTAGCCCTATCGTTGTATATTGAGTTTGCCTTTGATAATGGCCATCAATAATATAATGTTTCATTTCACTTCATTATGAATTGTTCTGGGTTCAGTCTCTGCTCTCATCCGTTCTTAGATATAATTCTTTTCTCCGTTAGAAAAAAACCTGGCTATAACCAGAAGGCAGTCACGCACATAGACAGGGAGACACAGAGAGAAGCAGAGAGTGATGTCATTTCACGCGACACAATGTTGCCATGGCAAGAGAGAAAGAGAAATCAGACAGGGTGTATTTTTTAATATTTCGCAATCCTGCCAATGACGTGACATTTCACGAGACACTATGTTACTGTGGCGAGAAATCACTGGAAAAATACTGCCACTATATAATTATAGTGTACGTGGGGTTGCTGCTTTGAAACAGATAGCGGAAGTGCTGATTTAAAAAAATATACATATTTACAGATGTAGACATTGAAACTGTAGTCTACTGTATGTTGCTGGTAGATCTATTGTAGATCTGTTGCTGGTAGATCAACACGCGCTGAATAGACGAGCCTTCTATTCTCTAGCGAGCGAGCAGCAGCAGTCAGCGTGAGTCGTGCATGAGAGTGCCAGAAAGGGCACCTAAATGAGACTCACACACACCACGCAGGTAAGGTAAGGTTGACGCTTGTGGTGGAATTTAGCCCTTATTGTCTTGTGTTGCAATGTCAGGAACCGAAACCTACGAATTTTACTCTCTTATGCTTGTGCAATAACAATAAACAATAATAACAATAACAATAAACTTGGAAACTTGAAACTGTGCTTATGTGCTTCACAGGGCTGCAGACTCATGGGATGAGGATCCTGAGCCCTTCAATTCAAACTACTACCGCCGCAGCCTGGACAATAACGGCTACATGTTCAGAGCACCATTGAGAGCCTGTGAGTAGCTGTCTCTGGTACATAATCATTAAGTCAAAACCTTATCTTTCATTATTGTAACACCAAGTGAAATGAGCGGGTAGTTATGTGACATTGCTGGAAATGTATTACAGTAAATGAGCATCTCGGCTCATCTCACATGAAAGGAATATATTCCGCAAGATAATTGAATACTGCACAGAGGAACAGTTTAATTGAATTTTTGACATCAGTTTACTGTTTGCTTTAACTTTGACCATGACAACCCTTACCATAGCCGTGGATGATCCGGTCACTTCAGAAAATGGCACCATTGGAATACTGGTCAGCACTGCTGTAGAAGTCAACTTAGGAGGCAGGACCTTGAAACCCGCAGGTACAGTAGGGATGTCTTTGTTATGATCACAGGTACAGTAGGGATGTCTTTGTTATGAACACAGTGATTTAGGGTGGTGAATCTTCCTCCCAGCCTCTGTGTCTCCAGTGCCAATGTCCACCTGACCCTAGTTCCCTCCTTCTCCTCCTTCTCGGGCGTCTGTGACACTGTCATGTTCTATGTGATGTATTACATGTATAAACTGTATTACATGTATAAACTGTGTCTCAGCGTATGGTCCTGTTCTGTCTCCCCCGCTGCTCAGTGGTGGGGGGGAAGCTGGATCTGGAAGCCTGGGTAGAAAAGTTCAAGATCCTGGCCAGCAACGTGTCAGACAGTCGCCAGGGCTCGCACAAGGTACAGTGTGGAAAGGCTTGATGCAGAATGACCAGTGTGGTTGTGCAGTAACTTGAACATCGTGTACAATTCTGGTTTAGTTTAATGTGTGTGTGTGTGTGTGTGTGTGTGTGCGTGTGCATGCGTGCGTCTGTGCTTCTGCGTGTGTGTGTGTGTGTGTGTGTGGTTGTTCAGTGCCATGAGGTATGACTCTTTGTCTTGCTTTGTACAGTGTGGGCCATCCAGAAGTTGTGAAATGGACTGCGAAGTGAACACTGATGTAAGAACCCCTCTCCAGTCACCAGTCAGTGTTGCCCTGGTGAAGGGTTGAAATGTACAACAGTTGTTTAACAGTGTAATAGTGCCTCTGGGGAATTATGGTATAACATGTGTGCTGGTTTGAGCACCAGAGTGTAGGAGGGAGAAAGATTGTCAGAGAGTGTGGTCTGTACTCTGTTTCCAGGATTTACTCTGCTATCTGATTGACGATGGTGGCTTCCTGGTGATGTCCAATCAAAGAGATCACTGGAAAAAGGTATTGTGTTTAATTCAAATAATTATTCAATTGCCCATGAATGCAAACAATAAGAGGAACATGAGAGATTCTCTGGTGCCTTTTGTCTGTCAACGATACAGTATGGAGATGCACAGTTTGCTGCCTTGATATGTCTATTTAGTCTGCCTGCATGTCATTTATCTCACTCTTTCTCTCTGTCAAAGGTGGGCCTTTTCTTCGGCGATGTGGACCCCTACCTGATGCATGCGTTGTACAACAACTCCATCTATGCCCGTCTACAGTCCTTCCAGTACCAGTCTGCATGTGAGCCGGTCAGCAGCAGCCACACGGGCGCGGCACCCAGGAGCATCTTTGTGGTAAGAGGCCAGGACCTTACCCTACGGCGCCTAACCTATTATAGGGCAACTTAACAGATATATGTCATTATTATGTGTCAATAAGCTATGAGAGTCTGTATGTCACAAACTGAAGAATGTAAACAAAACTGACACTCGTCATTTTTGGAGACAAGCATCATTGTTATGATTGCTTGCAAAGGAGAGCCAGCGTGGTAGAAAATAAGTTGCAGTAAATTCCAGTAAATTAATTTACCTTACCTGCAAACTTACCAAAACCGTAAACCGTAGCCAAATCAGAACATATTTACAGTTCATCAGCAACCACTCAGATGTACTTTTGCTAGCATAACGGTAACGTCTGTCTCGAAAAATGTCTCCAGTTATGTTGACATTGTGCAGTTTGTGATGTATGGACTTTCATAGCGTATTAATGACAGATTATACTCTTCTCTCCTTGTCCCTAATATGGTGTATGCAGCCCTCGATTGCTGACATCCTAAGCCTGGCCTGGTGGACCTCAGCAGTAGCATGGTGAGACACGTCACATGATTGAGGAAACACAAGCTCCAATTAACTAAATTAAGACCCCTCTTGATGTCTGCCTGACATGACATGCCTGAATGACATTCGCTTCTCTCAGATTTTATGGGATGTTCTTTTGACCCTGTCCTCCCATTACTAGATTTAATTATATTAGTAATGTTTTGTGGCACCTGCTTCCCCTTCCCTCTAATTGTGTGTTACCTGACTCATCTCTCAGGTCCGGGATCCAGCAGCTAGTCTACGGACTGGCCTACAACAGCTGGTTCTATACAGGTTTGTGTTGATGTACTGTGTGTGCACATGTGGAGTGTGTACAGAATGCACAAACCCCATTGTGTCTTTGAGTGCGTGCGATGTTTCAGTGTGTGTGAGTATGCGTCATGTTGATGTCTTTCAGCAGATGTTTCCCTTCTCCGATTGCTGTGTCTCTCATCAGCATAACAAAGAGAACTTAAAACAGCTGAGGGCCTGACTTAAGTAGTAAATCGGTGGGGAATAGTTCAGTCAGTGTTCAAATTTCCATGGCAGTAAGTTCATGGAAATAATAATAATAATAATAATAATAATACATTTTATTTATGGGCGCCTTTCAAGGCTCTCAAGGACACCTTACAAGACAGTTTAAAACCACATATCAAAACATTAAAATCAACAAAGCAAAATGAGATAAAAACAGCAAAATCAGATATAACAACAAACAAAATACATGAGATCAAACCAAGTAAGCCGTTGTGAAAAGGTGTGTTTTAAGACAGGATTTGAAAGTGGTGAGAGTGTCAATATTGCGAATGTTGGGTGGCAGAGAGTTCCAGAGGCGGGGAGCAGAGCGGCTGAAGGCTCTAGATCCCATAGTAGTCAGGCGGGCAGAAGGGATGACAAGTTGGTTGGCAAAGGAGGATCTGAGACTACGGGAGGGAGTGTGAGTAAGAAGGAGTTCAGAGAGGTATGAGGTGCTAGGTTATGGAGAGCCTTAAAGGTGAGAAGGAGAACCTTAAAGTGAATACGGAATTTGATGGGGAGCCAGTGAAGTTGTTGGAGAACTGGAGTGATATGGTGAATGGAGGGAGTTCTAGTGATGATGCGTGCAGCTGAGTTCTGGACCAGTTGGAGTTTATGGAGACATTTGTGTGGGAGACCGAAGAGGATGGCATTACAATAGTCTAAACGCCAAGTAACCAGGGCAGTAGTCTATACAGGATGTGACCAGGGCATGGACAAGAATGGCGGTGCTGGAGGGTGTAAGTGATGGACAGAGACGATTAATGTTGCGTAGGTGGAAATATGCAGACAGAGTGACATTGTTGATGTGAGATTGGAAGGATAATGTGCTGTCCAGGATGACACCCAGACTCTTAACCTGGGGGGAAGGGAAGACTGGAGTTGTCAATGGTAAGTGAGAAGCTGTGAGGTTTAGCCAAGGTGGATTTAGTGCCAACGAGGAGAACCTGTTTTATCACTGTTTAATTTTAGGAAGTTGATTGAGAACCAGGATTTAATCAGCTTTATCCTACATAAAGTGTATTACCCTCCCCCAAAGAGAGTACAAACACTCACTAGAATCTTCCCTACAGTATACTGGTGCACTCTTTGGTCTAATCCAAGCAGGCATGGCAATACCAAAATCACCATTGCACACAGTACAGTGCATTGTGATGGCTGCAAACAATGGCACTAAATACATGGGTGTGTTTCCCCCCTTCTGTTTTGCAGGTGATGTTCTGGCTGAAGGGTATGACACCAGGGAGAGGAGCTGTGTGACCATCCAAAGCCAGTTCTACTTCACCAACACCACCAACTCATATAATGTGTTGCAGGACTGTGGCAACTGCTCCAGGTATGTGTCTATTACTGCTCCAGGTATGTGTCTATTACTGCTCCAGGTATGTGTCTATTACTGCTCCAGGTATGTGTCTATTACTGCTCCAGGTATGTGTCTATTACTGCTCCAGGTATGTGTCTACTACGCTATGTCTTTGTTTAGATATTATTGTCTTGCCACATGCTTATGTTTTCTCTCACTCTCAGGCATGCACGTTCATGAATGCACGCTCACAGACACACACATACAAAAATGCAATGACCTCTGTTCCTGCTGCAGGTTATTCCATGCTAAGAGGATAGATAACACCAATCTACTGTTTGTGGTTGCTGAGACACTGCCTTGCAGCTCCTGTGAGATTGAGAGACTGACCCAGGTCAAAACAGAGTGTATCCTTCCTTTTGTCACTTACATTATGGTAAGCCATGAGGGTGGGATACAATACAGCAAAGGAGGTAAACTACACTTTATTTCAGAATCAAGGCATGATCTCCTGCATTTTCCCAAAAATGTAATGCAGTGACATTATTTGGTGTTTGTAGCCACTGGATCACTGGGAGCTGTATGTTTGATATTGACTATACAGTACTCAATATAGGCTTAAAACATCACAGCGATCACTAATGTATTGGCTTCCATAGTTAGAGCTACGGTAAGAGTTTTATTAGATGATAGGCTAGCTATACCTTCTTAACCCAGACTCACAGTTCAGGAGGAGGACCCCTGTGAGGTTTTGAGCACTGCTCGTTACCGTAAAGGCCCGCCTGCCTGCTTCGACTACAACGTCTGGGTAAGGAGTGCGACCAGAGAGAGAATACTTTACTGGCCTATTGCCCTTCTGCTTCGTGTAGTAGGTGTTTGTTCTGACAGTCTGTATTTCCTCTTTATCTCTATTCTAGGAGAACACATCTGAGTGTGGGCGGGGCCACTCATTACAATCTCCAATGGGAATCCTTATCTCTATCCAGCTGATTCTGATTTTCCTTTATCTCTGACACTTCAGTTAGACCCTAACTGAGGTCATCCATATCTTCTGCCATCCTCTTCTTGTTCATAATCATTTCTTTCCACCTCCGGTCGTTTTTTGACCTCTGCCAAAAACAGTTGATATTTTCTTCTATCATTCCAACTTCTTTCTCTTCTCTTTGCTCCCATCTCTACCTTGCCATTATTACATGTTTCACAAGCCTCTAAAGAAAAGAATAGTCACTGTTATTTTAATGACAGGGGGGTAACTCTCCATCATGTACAGTATATCCTTGGAAAGCCACTCCATTGTTTGTGATGAAAAGGGATGTTGAGAAATGTTTTATTTACCTAGATGCTTGCACCAATGCTTGATATGTTTTAAATGTGCTTCCAAAAGCTAAATAAGAGGCACTGAGAGACAACTTAAGTAACTAAAGGACAGTGGACCATTGCAATATGAATACATCAACATTTTGGGCTCTGTGACATTTTCATGAAGAAACATAATAATAATAATGGTCAGAAGTTAATACATAGATACGTGAATGAACAAACATATAAACATACATTATGTAAAATGTATTACTACATTTGGATGGTTGAAGATTACCTACTTAAGTCACATCTTGTGTCTTGTACAATGATATGCGGATATAAAAGCTCATGCATTTGTGTATGCTAACGTATGGGGAATGTAACTTGTGGACAGCTTTCAGTGTTATCATTTTATGACGCAACAACTACCCTTACCCTTGATATTCCCTTCTAGTCTGAGCTGAGCTTAGCCGCTTGAGCCATTGTGGAGAAACACTTTTGGGTTAGAGAATAATGAGTGATATTTTTGACACGCCTTTTTGGATTAAATATTTATTTTCTTTCTTGTCTGCCTGGTGTTCCACCCAGCAGTGCCTTGTTGCACTCCTATTGGATGGCGGGGAACTCAGATTAGGACATTACTGCTGCAGCCCTTGAGAAAGACACACTTTATGGAATTACTGACTTGTGAAAGGTTTCGAATGGCACAGCCCAAGATGAACATATGGACCAGTGTACAGTAGGACTTAGAAATGCTACTGCTCTGTGTGGACTATTGGACTGGGGAAGGTGAGGGAAGGTGGTTCAGTCCTGGATGGAATTTGCTAACTGCAAGGTTTAGGTCGGAGAACAGCACAATTGGCGTGCATGACTGCCTCAAGCACACACAGGAAGAATGTCCTTGCTTTCAACCCGCCTGTTCCCCCTCCAGCCTGTCTGTGGATAAGTGAACTTCCTCCTGTTGAACGAGCGGAGCACATTATCCATAAAGGAGACTGGTGCCTCAGTAGTCAGTGTCATCTCTTAACACTGGTTCTGAGTCAGCCCTGGACCAAAGCACAGACACAGGGATATCATTTTCCAGATTGCCATTCCTAATTACTGTACCAACCTGGATACATAAATCATCCAAATTAGGTATTTGAAGCCAATCAGAAATATGATGAATATGATTTGCTCAATGATTCAAAATGAATGTTAGCATACAGTATTAACAGTAGTGCTTTTCTGCTATAGCCAATCATGGAGAGCCTTTTTCAACACACTGAAGTATACTCAGTTTGTACCCCTCTGCGACAATGGGCTTTTTAGAGACACTTTGTGCATTCAACCTGGGCTGTTAATTTGGGGAAGTGCACAAGAACTCACCATTTGCATTCAAGGAGGACATTCTGTAAAAATGCTCTTTATACAGTGTATTATTAACTTTGAAGTCAGTGTTATAATTTGGTACGTTTGGTTTCTAATATATTTACTGCATGGTTTCTCAAGAATGTCCAGGTTTATGTATCTAGAGTAATGATGGATATATTACATTTTGTTTCAAATGTGAGTGTGTAAGCACTCTCCCACTTTGCCACATGTGGAAATGTTTCTATTGGTACCACCTAAAGGGTATTTATGAGTGATGAGAATTTACAGGACAGTGTATTTTGAAAGGCATGGTCTGAAGAAGAGGATACGATTGGGGCATGCATGGGATTTGATACTGTAGGTTACCCTTACATTTTCTCAATTTGACCTGTTATTAATGGAGGTAGTAAGAGGACCATTAACTATGGTAGGTAGTGGGTTTTGGATTGGAGAATTCTACAGATGTTTTTGAAGATTGGGGTGGGCATCTTAAGCAGTTTATAAAAAAGCTTTCCTAGTCATTTTATTTATTAGGCTACGGAATAATACGAATGTCTTCCTGTACTTTTGTTTTGGTTTGCTGCTATTATTGATGTTTGCTTGGGACAGAGTTTTCTCTCCTTGTGCCAGTCTTCCATGTCACCTCGTTTTTTGTACAGATGACGCAAAACAGTAAATTGAGGAAGGCCAACTTTGTAACATTTTTGTCTGTCACATAACAAAATGAATCTATAAATGTTTATATCTGATATTTGGTGATTAAATGATGTTGATATTTTTCACTTCAGCTCTGTGTAGTTTGTGCTACTTTTTGCTGAGATCATTTATTTTATTGTATCAGCCTTTGATAACTGTTTGAGTATTTGATAGTCTGTATTGACCTTGTTACAGTATACTACTACTACTACTACTACTACTGCCATTTATTTGTCTTTTGGATGACATTATCCAACTATACTGTGCCATCACCAAGACCAACATGGATTACTGTAACTATTACATTTGATTAATACAAGGTTTATCTATTAATCATGTTGCACAAAAAGTCAAACCTATTTTCAAATACATTTTAGTTTAAATCTATTCCTTTATTTTTTTCCCCATTAAACTAAGATTAATTTTAATCTTGTTGCTCCATTATTTTAAACACAAATTTAAACTTTGATTAAGGAGTCATTCTAAACTGCCACTTGGGGTGGCAGTATATATATATATATATATATATATATATATATATATATATATACAGTATGTGGTGGAGAGAGCAATATATAAAGATAAGGCATTGGCAACAATAAACAGGGTATCCGCGGTGTCTTGAAAAGTATTAAAAGTTGATAAATCAATTTTGGGAAAATCAAGACCCTTGACTGCCAGCCATGTTCAGAGCGGAGAGACTGAGACACTGCCAGACTTTTGGGGCATTTTCGCTGAACTTTGAAGACCCACCAAATATTGACTTTTCGGACTACATAAACATTGAACCAAAACTTTAGACTCTCTTCTTTCATCAGAAAAAGAAAGTTTGTTTCTAGCCTCTTTGAGTGTTTAGAAATCGGCCGTAGAACATAGGGTGGTTTCAGCAAAAACACCTGATTTTGACCAATAAACAGAGAAAACGAGCTTTTTCTGCAGAACTTTTTTCTTCTTTTTTTTCTGCACTTTTTCTGTATCATCCGACTCTGAACTGTTTGAAGAGTCGCGCGATGGCCGCGATGCTCCGCAATGCTCCGCGCCGCGTTTGGCACATACCCTGATCCGTTTCGCCATTACTACAACCCACAGCAAGCCACTTCCTTCTCCAGGCTTTTATCGAACTACTGCCCCCATCTGGGACCGAAATACATTACACCCAAGTCTGAAATTCACTCGCTAGGTGTAGAACATGTCAATAACGCGATCCCCGCGAAAAAAGAAAAAAAAAATCTATAAGACGCCAATTGGCGTCTTTGGCAGTCAACGTTACTATTCTATAAGACGCCAATTGGCGTAATGAGTATTAAAAGGTCTTATCACGATTTTATGAGGTCTTGAATTTTGTAGGTATTTTTCTGAATTAGACTCAGTCCAAAGAGTTTGAGTCCTAAAAACTTTTAGTAAAAGTGAGTTCGTGAATTTATTAGTTTTATTAAAAAACAAAGATGAACCGGAAATCCTGTTGTATGATAGTGGTCTAGTCCAGTGTTTTTCAACCACTGTGCCGTGAGAGATCATCAGATGTGCCGTGGGAAATTATCAAATTCCACTTACCGTATTGACCCGAATATAAGACGGGGTTTTTTCCCCGGAAAAGTTGCATCGTCTTATATTCGCGCCCTAGACTTTTACACGTCAATATTAATTCACAACAATTGGCGCCAAAAGACTGTTCCCCACGCGAGCCACCGTGTTTCTCCCTCTCACACACACCCCAGTGACGGTGCCTGGAGAGATGGAGACACACTCACACACACACCCGCGGAGAGACACCGCAGAGACACACTCGGACCAGCTCGAAAAAAGTGGCTCAAGTGGTTGGTCAAGTTAACATTGATTGATTGATTGAAAACTTTATTAGAAGATTTGCAGAAGTAGGTACATGAAAGTACATATTACATACAAGGTCAACTAAAAGGATAAAAACCCAAGAAAGCCACTGGCTTATTTCAATTGGGGTCCTTGATAGGTATTTCAGAGGTGGAGTTACGATGCCAATTTTAAGACCATGGTGGTCAATGAAGCAGAGGCATCAAACAACTGTCGAGGAGCCAAGAAATATGATATTACAGAGTAGGCGAGTCAATATATGGTTTAACCCCAAATTGATACAAAAGGTTTTTCAATGGATTCTGGTAGTATTGGGTGTGCTAAATAACATACTAAAAGTCGACCAAAATCGACCCCTCCGAAAGCCGTCATTTCCCAGATGGCGCCGGGGCGATTAAAATGGCTATATCTCAAATTAAGAAAATGGTGCAAAGGATTTCTCAACTGATTCTGGTACCTCTGGGCATGCTCACTAACATACTAAAAATCTAGGAAAATACCCCTTCCAGAAAGGCTTCATTTTCAAGATGGCGTCCAAAATTGTGGCCGGCCAAGCTTAAAATGGCTATATATATGTCAATAGAAAATTTATATAAATGATTTTGTCATTTGATTCTGGTACCCCAAGTACCCCTAGACATACTTAGGAACATACACCTTCCGAAGAGGCTTAATTTTCAAAATGGTGTCCAAAATGACGACTGGGAGCTTAGAATGCCTGTATCTCAAATGGGAAAAAAATTCTAAAGGATTTATAAACTGATTCTGGCACCTCTATACATTAATAACGAGCAAAATATCTAGCTAAATATATCTGCTAGGAATGCATCATTTGCATCATCAAAATGGCTGCCTGTAGCTTATTTTGGCTCAAATTAAAATTGGTTATTATATTCAACCTAGAAAGCTGGCTTTGGTGTTGAACACAAAATAAATGACCCACTTATTGTGGTCTTTAGGCCTACTCATCATCATCTTCAGGATCCTCTGGGAGAAACTTGTTATGTGGATTGTCACATTCATGAAGTTGACATGGTCCACAGACAGTAGTACAAGGTAGTCCATATTTTCTGCATGAGTGTCTTGCAGGCAGTGGTACAGTTACAATGAATGACCTTCAAGAGACTGTCTGGAGCAGCATTCATTGTTGACATGAGTGGGACAAATCTATTGTCCAGCCCCAGTCTAGAGCATCTATACCATCATCTGTTCCCATCCAGACCATGACCTGGTAGTATGCTCTACGACAGTGGAATTTGGTAGCAGATTCAGTTGGTGGTAGACGTTCAGGCGTTACCGTTGTCCGTCTGTACCGTCTGTGCACTTTCCACCAAAAAAGACAGCCATTGCTTGGCACCCAAGGTCATCGATCACATCTGTTGTCTGGTTTGGTACAGTGAATGCATTGGCACAAGCCTGAAGGACAGGATCCCCTTTTACAAGTTTTTGGAATGCTGTCTTTTTGCCAACTCCGAAGATCCGGGAAGTTGTGTCACAGCCAGTCACAGCATGGATGAACAGCAACTGAGAACACACATCCTGTCCGAGTACTTCTTTCAAATGGTTTATGGCGTACACTTTAAAACTGCCATCAGCTTTCGACTTGTCTGATCTGAAATAAAGGCCCTTGCTATCTCTCTGTGCATAGTAAAGAAGTAAGACGAGGAGATCAGTATCTTCTCCAATCAGCGTCGTGGTGTGAAGAAGAGATGATCCCACTGCGGCCCTTACTATGTCTACATCAGCATCTCCAAGTGAATTGACCACAGTGCAATCCCGTTCTTTCAGTTCATCACTTATCATGTGGATCAGTTTCTGTTTATTCAGATCTCTTGACAGGAACTCCTCCTTCTTACCTGAGAACTCTGTCTCAGCAGTGAAGTTGACAATGGGATGAATATTGTTTCCTCTTCTTTGATGTGTGTTGTCTTTAATGGATGGCCCATCCTCATAGCCATCAAACACAATGGTTGTAGCTGAGCCATAATGTTGGATGGTGAAGTCTGCATATGACTGTGCAATTTTACCATAGCTTTGTCCATGCTTCCATTGTATTCGGTGAAGGAGTGAACCACCATCAAGAACATAATGCTCCGTTTCTGGTACAGAATCTAGGATTGCATCACTTGCATGATCACAGATCGCGTGCGCTAGTTGTGGTTTATCAGCTTTGCGGAAGACGTTTCCGGCTTCAAAGAGGGCAGGAGGGAAAGGACTGAGTTCGTAACGCATAACCTCCTCCAATGACAGCTCTCCAGTTTGGGAGACAATAAGGATACGTTGAAAAAGAAGTGCAGAATCAATGATTCGATCAGGAGCAACCTTGATAGACGATTTTTGTCCAAGGGTTATGGCTTTATCCTTTCTACTAAATGAAAATGTGAATGCCAGCTGTCCGATCATTTTGTGCATGATGTTGCGTCCAACAGAGTCATAATCATGCACGTTCACTCCATCCTCAGCGACAACACCTGTAACAACATTCCTTAAAGAAGAGTCTGGAGAGAAAGGTGAACATATAGCAAGTTTTGAAGTGATCTTCTCCAGGTCAGCAGCATCCCTTTTCATCCTTGCCTCTGTTGAATCCTTGTGCTGTTCTGATGTTGTGTATGTCTGGTTTGAGAACTCCTGCATTGCAGTGTTATACTCTGATGTTATGCCCTTTGACATTGTCCAAAGGGATCTCTGATTGTCGGTCATTCCACTTCCATGTGTCATCCCTCCTGTAGTCTTCAATGACCTCATCAATGTTGTTTCGATTACAAGATGGTCAAAAAGAAGGCTTCAACTATGCTAGCTTGAGAGCTGAGAGTGCAAACACCTCTGTCAAAGACTAGAATGAAACTGGGGCTTAAATAACACTGCCAGGTCAGACACGCCCAGACATGCCCAAACACAGGACTTGGTCAGAAACTAAAAAATTAAAATAAACTGATTCAGAAAAAGAAGGCTTCAACGATGGTAGTTTGGGAGCTGGAGAGTGCAAACACCTCTAACTATAACAACTATAATGGTCAAAAAGAAGGCTTCAAGTATGGTAGTTTGAGAGCTGGAGGGTGCAAACACCTTTTTTAGTAAGCTATTTGTATTTGTATAGTCATTTTAAGCTCCTGGGCGCCAGTTTGGACGCCATCTTGAAAATGATGCCTTTCCGGAAGGTGTATTTTCCTAGATTTTTAGTATGTTCACAAGCATGTCTAGAGGTACCAGAATCAAGTGAAAAATCATAGTTATATATTTTTTTCTATTGAGATATATAGCCATTTTAAGCTTGGTCTGCCGCCATTTTGGACGCCATCTTGAAAATTAAGCCTTTCTGGAAGGTGTATTTTCCTAGATTTTTAGTATGTTAGTGAACATGCCCAGATGTACCAGAATCAGTTGAGAAATCCTTTGCACCATATTCTCAATTTGAGATATAGCCATTTTAATATCTCCACCGCCATCTGGGACGCCATCTTGGAAATGGGGGGGTCGATTGGGGGGTCGATTTTGGTCGACTTTTAGTATGTTATTTAGCACGCCCAATACTATCGGAATCCATCGAAAAACCTTTTGTATCAATTTTTTGGGGGTTAAGTGCTTTTTTTCATAGATTGATTCACCTAGAGTGTAATGTTAGAAGTTGACGAGCCCAAAAAGATCGGCATAAGAATGGTAACAGTCAGAGAAAAGCGTATCGCCGTCCGCAAAGCGGACTCTTCCAGGTGATTGACAGGAGGGTGTGTGAATACTTGACTGAAAAACCTAACGAGTGTATGCCCATACCCCAAGATGATAAAAATAACCTACATTGTTTCATTCATTCATTAAGACGATTGCCAGATGCATTGATGACATGTCTGCAGACATCGAACATTTTGTTTTGGAGAAGATACGTGGCAGTGGGCAGTTTGCTTTGCAACTTGAGTCTTCCCAGTGAGCAATTTTACGTTGATTAGACGTCTAAACAACGTCTAAATGGCCCGTAGACGTCTAGGCGAAATCGAGGCTAAATATCAGCCATTTTGGAAATTTAAAAAACGTCTATGTTTAGATGTTGAAATGCCGTTGAAACATAGACGTTGTTTCCCTGTCTATGTTTCAACGGCATTTCAACGTCTAAACATAGACGTTGTTTCAATTTCCAATTTGGCCTATATTTAGACCTTGAAATGCCGTTGAAATATTATGTTCCTGGAGGTACTGCAATACCAGGTCAATGCGTGGTGTGGACGGAGCAAGCCCCTATTCCATCTCCCTGCTCCAAAAATCAATTTAATATAACGTCCCCGGGTAGGGGACGTATCAGATATTAAACTGATAAGAACAGATACACTTGATCTTAGCCAAAAGACCAAGAAGTGATACCCGCGATGGTTTCAAGGGAGGGTAGTCATTCTCTGGCACGTCAATGTAGGTCACGGTTTAACCACAACAATAGTTTCTATAGGCATTCCACTATATAATAATAATGGTATTAGTGGAATAGTGTTTTAACAATAATAATGTAGTGCCAATGTACAAAACATCCCAAAAATACTACTTTTCACTGTTCCAACCGGGAAATTCAATACGTCCCATGGTCACGTGGTAACCCGTCTCCAATCGTAGCGAAAGAAAGCATTTGTTAACCAAAATTACATTAACCGCAAACTGGAAATAATAACCAACCGGTTTTTTATGTAGCAAAACGTAATGCGATTATTATGTGACGTTTTTTGTATTAGAGTAGAGCGTAAGGACAATAGAATGGGTTTAATAACGGTTTTAATGCATTTGAGATAAGTAGAAAATATGTTTAGACACAGACCGCATTTATCTGGGTTAAAGGACAGCGACGTATAGACGCAATTTAAACCACCACTTCCGCATGAATAACTATGCTAGTGTAACGGAGTAGAAAAGGTCAAGTTTAATTATAGCTAAAATAGGTATTATAATAAATAAGGTATTATAATAAAATAGGTATAAACTGCGCCATTGTAAACTGCACCCTGTAGGGGTTTAATGACGTGGTATACCCGAGGTGTGTCCGTGACCCGGACGCTGTGTCCGTGACCCGGATGCTGTGTAAATATAGCTGGACAGTGCATTTGCACGGGACGTAACGTGATCTCCCTCAGTTCATTGTTAACCACTGAGACGGTAAGGTCACGTTTTCTGCAGGGTCTGAGATCGCATATAATTTAAGAGATTATTAATGTATCTATGTTTTATTTGAATGTTTGATGATTAAGATAGCTGTTTTGAGTTTCCCCATGTATAGTATTTTACTTGGAACATATAGCATTGGTAAAATGAGTTTTCTGTTGTTAACATTGATGACGCTAATGTGACTGTTCGTGTGTAATATCATTTTAGAAATTAGACCAATGACCCTGCACGTTCCGTTGATGAAGTTGAAGTTGATGCACTGTACATATATTTCGACAGGTAATATTATTATTTTTGTGTTATTGTATGTCTGTTGTTCTGTTAGTAGACTGTATTCTATGAGGAGGTTGGATTTTCCACCTCACGAGTTTGCACCACGCTCGCAGCTAGCTAGCAGTCAGGTAGCAGCCATTGTTGCACGTGGTGCGCATGCGTATTCCGGGTGTGGGGTTTTTCCATGCGTATTCCGGGTGCGCTGTTTTTCCATGCATTTTGATGTTCAGGATTTCTTGTTGTTATTGTTAAATGGAGACCACTATACGATCACACAAGTGAAGATTTATGTAGTCTACACATTTTGTATTTTTGTTTTATATTATTGTTATAATTTGTGTAGTGTGAGTGACTACTATATGGCTCAGTTCATTGTTAACCACTGAGACGAAATTAGACCAATGACCCTGCACGTTCCGTTGATGAAGTTGAAGTTGATGCACTGTACATATTTTTCGACAGAATAAATGAACGTGAGCCATCCAGCTGAGAGTGATTCCATGAAAAGATACACCCCGTCACATTGGTGCCGTGACCTGTGGACCTGAAGTCAACTCTTCACCTTGACCGGGACCACTCTGCTGGATCACTCTGCTGGACCGCTCCTGCGTGCTGTCTGGTGGGCGGCGTATGGGGTCACTCAGTTCATTCGGTGATGTTATGCACAAATGGATTGTTGAATTAATGAATGTGATCTGTGATTTATTTTAGTTTTATTGCTGTTTTGGTGACATTTTTCTTTACTGGTCTTTTATCTGATTAGTCTGTATAGTACTGTTTTATTGAATTGTAATTCAACATGAGCCACAGACCAGGATGTTTCAGTACGCCACTAAGCAGTAGCATTGGGAGGGGTAGAGCGATCCTCCTCAGTGGAGGTAGGGAGATTCCAGTGTTGAGTTATGATAGTCCTGTTCAGGGGGGTGATGTTCATGTTGTGGGTAGTCAGGATGCTGCTGGGGCCCTTTCAGTTAGTGGGGACACAGTTCCTTCTCAGAGCCACGACATTGATCATGCACCGAGCACACGGGTCAGTGATGCCTCATCCCCAATCTCTGCTTTCCAGTTACCTAATGTAGTGAGCCAGATGAGTGACATAATTAGAGATGTTGGTCTACAGCTGGCAGATAGCATACTTGCACGCCTTGACTCAACGCTACCTCCTCTTAGCACTGCGCATGCACAGACCGCGCCCACTGATACATCCACCCAGAGTCTAGACCTGTCCCAAGTCCAGTTGGTACCTCACAGGAGGGTGAAGGAGCCTCCAACGTTCAGAGGGGATGATAAGGACGCAGTGAATGTGCGTGAGTGGGAAGACATAATGAGGAGTTATGTGAAGAAGGCGAACATCAGAGCAGATCAGCAGGCGGAAGAAATATTCACCCATCTCAGGGGCAGGGCTAAGGATGTAGTGAAGTATGGGACGAGGAGCAGTGGCATTAATGTCGCTGAAAACCCAGAGGCCATCTATGGTCTTCTACGTAAGCATTTTGCTGCTGTTCCCTGTTCACCTATCCCCCTAGCCGATTTCTACACCACGCTGCCGAAGAGTGGTGAGGATGCGTATGACTACTGGCTACGCCTCAATCAAGCTGCAGATGTTGCCACTGATCGCCTCAAAGAACAAGGTAAAACACTTGAGTGCCCTCTCCTGGAGGTGACACGTATGTTCATCAGGAACTGTCCATCCAAAGAGCTTGCCATGACTTTCAGATCAAAGACGATCGTTAAGTGGACTGCTGTAGAGGTCCAAGATGTACTTGACGAGTTCCACACTCAGGTGTGCTCGAACGGTGGTGCCGCAGCCGTGAGTAAAAGGCCCAGTGAGGGTGTGCTAGTGAACAGAGTTGAGATGTCAGGCACTGATATGTGTTCACCTGAAAAGCAGGATACTCGCCCAGACAAGGGGGCAGAGGCCTTTGAACGTATCATCTCAATGCTAGAGAAAGTCCTAGTGGAGAAGTCTGCTCCTGCTAAGGACATGTCAAACAAGCAGTATAGACCCAGCCCCCCCAGGATTGAGGGTCTGAATAACCTGCCGTGTGCTGTGTGTGGCGACGCTAGACACTCTGCTTGGACTCACTGCCGTGACCAGAGGCTCTGCTTCCAGTGCCATTCGCCTGGACACCCCAGATCCAAGTGTCCGATGCAGGGGCGTGCCCAGTCGGCGCAGCAGGGAAACTTATAGATCTGCATTCAAGGGAGGACTGTGCAGATCCTGTTGATATCTCTCCCAATGATGAAATGGCTGATTGTGAGTCAACATACAAGTCATTCATCTCCAGAGCGCCTTCGAACAAAACAGTAGTATTTCAAGGTCTACACCGAGTCCAAAGGTCTGATAGTTTATTCTACACCACTGTCTCCGCTGCAGATGTCTCTCTTAGAGCGATGATAGACAGTGGTTCTATGGCATGCACGCTTAGCGAGGCTGCGGAGGCGCGTCTCTTGCAGCGTAACCCTGATCTGAGAGGATGCCCCGCTGATGATGTCATTATCATAGGATGTGGTGGTCACCGAGTTGTACCTAAGGCAATATACAATGTCGATGTGGTGGTGTATGACTGCAAGATGGTCATCCCAATGCTTGTGGTGCCTGGACAGACCGATGACATGATACTAGGCAGTAATGCCATCAAGAAAATCCTAGAGTTGATGAGGAAGACTGACAGCTATTGGCGGCTGATATCTGAACATGGTGGTGGCAGTGATGGGGACTGTCATCACTTCTTCTCTCTCCTTTCCAATACAGAGAGATGGAGGGGTGAGACAGTGCCTGAGAAGGTTGGCACACTGAAGCTACAACAGTGTGTGGTGCTACAGCCAAATAGTGAGCATCTTGTATGGGGCAGACTCCCTGTGTCGGCACCTATATCAGAGGGCAGTACGGTGGTTGTGGAACCAACTCAGTCCAGATGCAGACCGAATAAAGTTCTGGTTGGCAGAGTTGTTACGCCGATGTGGGGCGACCGATGGCTGCCTATGAAGGTCGTGAATCCCACCGGTGAGCCGGTAGTGCTGAAGCGAAACACCAAATTGCCGGACGTGTTCCCCTGCATTGCCGCTGAAGATCTGTCCCCGCCCGACCACATTCAGTCTTCCCCATAATCCGTGACTAGTGAGTCTGTAGCAAGGCCCAAAGAAGACATCAGAAAGGCACTGGAGGAACTTGGTCTACGCGACCTAGACTTGGACGCGTGTGAAGTCTCTGACCTGTGGAGAGAGAAGCTTTGTCAGCTTGTTGTGAAATACGAGTCAATCTTTTCACGCCACAAGTTGGACTGTGGTGAGGCGTCTGACTTCGTGCACAAGATACATCTGGTGGACGAGAGGCCATTTCGCCTGCCCTACCGCAGAGTGCCACCGAACCACTACGAGAAGCTGAGGTCTGCCATCAACGACATGGAGGAGAAGGGCATAATTCGTAAGTCCAACAGCGAATATGCCTCGCCCTTGGTTCTTGTGTGGAAGAAGGATGGAGGATTGCGCATCTGTACGGACTTCAGATGGCTTAATGCGAGGACAACGAAAGACGCACATCCGCTGCCTCATCAGGCTGACGCGCTGGCTGCACTAGGTGGTAATGCCTACTTCTCCACAATGGACCTTACCTCTGGTTTCTACAACGTGCCTTTACATGAGGACCACAAGAAATACACTGCGTTCTCCTCTCCCTTTGGCCTGCATGAATATAACCGGATGCCTCAAGGGTTGTCCAACAGCCCGGCTACATTCATGCGGATGATGCTCTCGATCTTTGGGGATCAGAATTTCACCAGTCTATTGTGCTACCTAGACGATGTTATGGTCTTCGCTCCTACAGAACAGCTGGCACTCGAGCGTCTAGAGATGGTTTTCTCTCGTTTGAAGTACAACAATCTCAAATTGGCTCCAAAGAAGTGCTATCTTCTGCGGAAATCAGTACGGTTTCTCGGCCATATCATCAATGAGTCAGGAGTGCAGACGGACCCTGGGAAGGTTGAAGCCATTAGCCAAGTACAGGTATCCGATCTGATGGACAGTGATGGGGTGTCTCCTTCACAGAAGAAGATTAGGTCCTTCTTGGGCATGATGCTTTACTATCAGCACTTCATTGAAGATTGTTCCTCTAAGGCCAGACCCCTATTCAAGCTTCTCTCTGGACAGAACGCTGGAGAAAAGGCACGCAGAGGGAGAAAACCAGTGAAGAAATGTCACAATCTTGTAAAGCTCAAACCAGCTGACTGGACGCCCGAGTGTAGGGATGCTTTCGAGACATTGAAGCGCGATCTCCTGCATTCTGTAACCCTGGCCCATCCTGATTTCGCAAAGCCATTTATCCTAGCAGTGGATGCTTCATTCGATGGGATTGGCGCCGTCATCTCTCAGCTCCAGCCTGGTGATAAAGTTGCAAGACCAGTTGCCTTCGCTAGTAGGACGCTGTCACATGCTCAGTTGAACTATCCAGCTCACCGACTTGAGTTCCTGGCATTGAAGTGGGCTGTATGCGAGAAGTTTTCCCACTGGCTGAAGGGAGTGCATTTCACAGCGTGGTCGGATAACAACCCCTTGACCTACATCCTAACGAAGCCCAAGTTAGATGCATGCGAACAGAGGTGGGTGGCCAAACTTGCTGCATATGATTTCGATCTGAATTATATCCCAGGGCCTAGGAACATAGTCGCTGATGCGCTGAGCCGTGAGCCATTTGTTAAGTCCTGTGTGAGCCATCGCCTGGTGAGGGAGCCTTACCTGTCCTTGCTGGATCAGGTGAATGGAGTAGTGGCTGGTACGGTGCAGGACGCTTTCCGGCTGACTACCAACTGTCAAGGTGTTCAGCACACTGATGTCGACACAGATGAGGTCCTGAGTCCTGAGTCTTCTGGAGGTGCCATTAGTGCTGAGGAGGTGTCTGCTGTCATGGATGTCCATCGTACTGGGGGTGTTTCTCAGCTGCCCTACATTAATCCGGAGTATTTGCAATTGCCCGAGGAAGACCCTTCCATCGCCATCCCACAGAGTCAATTACACAATCTCCAGCAACAAGATGCTGTAGTGAGCAGGGTTCTCTTTTATATGCAGCGACATAGGAAACCAAATGCACACGAGAGAACAGCTGAGTCTAGCTGTGTGCTCAGGCTGTTGAAACACTGGAAGAAGTTGAGAGTGCGTAGTGGACTCCTCTACCGTGTGAAGAGAGACCGCATCAGGGACAAGAGGATCTTTCAGTTCGTCACTCCAGAAGCTCTGAAGCGACAAGTCTTGCATGGAGTCCACGATGCTGCTGGCCACCAGGGTCGCTCAAGATCATCCTCTCTGGCCAGTGAACGATTCTTCTGGACAGGCATGCAGAGGGATGTTGAGAATCACGTGAAGCACTGTCAGAGATGTATTTTGGGGAAGACTCCTGAACCACACGCCCGAGCACCTCTTGAGAGCATCCGCACTTCAGCTCCTATGGACTTAGTGTGCATCGATTTTTGGACCGCAGAGCAGAGCGACAAGAAGACCATTGATGTTCTTGTTGTTACGGACCATTTTTCTAAAGTAGCTCTTGCCTTCCCCTGTCGGAACCAGACTGCGAAACAAGTTGCCCGCTGTCTATGGGACAAGTTTTTTTGCATATATGGGTTCCCCAAAAGAATCCATTCGGATCAGGGAGCTAACTTTGAGAGTCGGCTTCTAAAAGATCTACTAGAGATGGCAGGTGTGCATAAGTCCCATACGACTCCATACCACCCCATAGGCAACGGCGTCACAGAGAGGTTCAACAGGACCCTCGGGGGCATGATAAGGGCCCTCCCTCCACTGAGCAAGTCCAGGTGGCCACAGATGCTCCAGACACTGACCTTCTGCTACAACTCCACTGTGCATGAGACCACGGGCTTCGCGCCATTCTACCTGATGTTCGGACGGGTCCCACGGCTGCCCGTGGATGTCATGTTTCATCATGTGCTGGAGGATGATGCCGTTGTCAGTCGTCATGAGTTTGTGCAACATCTGAGGAGAGATCTTTCTGAAGCAGCACAGATCGCTCAAAGGAATGCCATCAGGGAACAAGATCGTCACGCCAAACTGTACAACCGGAAGGTCAGAGGACTGCCGTTGGGTGTTGGTGACAAAGTGCTACTTGCCAATCGAGGTGAGAGAGGGAAGAGGAAGATCGCAGACCGGTGGGAATCAACTCCTTTCGATGTGGTGTCTGTGAGATCGGACATCAACGTGTACAGGATCAGAGATGTTGTCACGAATAGAGAGAAGGTTGTACACAGGAACATGCTGCTTCCGGTTGACTTCTTGACAGTTCCGGAACAAGATGGGAACCCGGCATCCCTAGAGGAGTCGCAGTCTATAGCTTCCTGTGCCAGTGTTCAGGGCTCTGTCACCTCTGATGTTGAAGAGGCCTCTCGGTTGCGCACCAGGGACTGGGTCTTGGAGTCGCCTGAGCACGCGGGGGCAGAGAGCATCCATGAGGAAGAAGTCAACGGAGGGACTATGCCCGTGCCGAGTGCCTCGAAGGAAGACCGACCAGATGAGTTGCTGGATAGTATTCCTGATGACTCTGTACCTGACTGCCACACTGATTATCCCCCTGACACAGTATGTGACACAGTACACTCACCTGAAGCTAGATGTGATGCCCATGGTGACCTTCCAATTCTAGTTGAGGTTGAGCCGGAGCAGGTAGTTTGCACACGTTCACAGAGTGCTCAAGTTCCATCAGTTGTCACGAGATGTGGGAGGAGTGTTAGGAACCCAAATAGGCTTATTTGTGAGATGTCAGGGCAGATGCTTAAAGGGAGTACTGAGCCTTTCATAAGTTCTGCATTTAGTTTCATTGCGGCGTCTATGTAGGGGCGTAGTGCATCCAGTTTTTTTTTCTTTATTTATTTTGCTTCCGGTCTGAGTCGTGACCTAGAGTCATGAGATCCTCTTGTAAGGGCAAAGTTATGTACAACTGTGGGATGTAGATGGCATCTCTTTCTCCTCTGTGATAAGTACGGGTTTTGGTACCAATCTGTCCTTACACACTTCTTATGGAAGAATTTATAATGTTGAGTTTTGGTACATCAGTGCTCGAGATCCACGTTGTTTTTTTTGTTTTGTCATTTGTTTGTTTTTTCGCTCCTGTTTTTTTTACTGTCCTCCGGTTTTCATGCTGTTGCCCCATTTTAGTATAATTTAAGGGGGGTGTATGTAACGGAGTAGAAAAGGTCAAGTTTAATTATAGCTAAAATAGGTATTATAATAAATAAGGTATTATAATAAAATAGGTATAAACTGCGCCATTGTAAACTGCACCCTGTAGGGGTTTAATGACGTGGTATACCCGGGGTGTGTCCGTGACCCGGACGCTGTGTCCGTGACCCGGATGCTGTGTAAATATAGCTGGACAGTGCATTTGCACGGGACGTAACGTGATCTCCCTCAGTTCATTGTTAACCACTGAGACGGTAAGGTCACGTTTTCTGCAGGGTCTGAGATCGCATATAATTTAAGAGATTATTAATGTATCTATGTTTTATTTGAATGTTTGATGATTAAGATAGCTGTTTTGAGTTTCCCCATGTATAGTATTTTACTTGGAACATATCATAGCATTGGTAAAATGAGTTTTCTGTTGTTAGCATTGATGACGCTAATGTGACTGTTCGTGTGTAATATCATTTTAGAAATTAGACCAATGACCCTGCACGTTCCGTTGATGAAGTTGAAGTTGATGCACTGTACATATATTTCGACAGGTAATATTATTATTTTTGTGTTATTGTATGTCTGTTGTTCTGTTAGTAGACTGTATTCTATGAGGAGGTTGGATTTTCCACCTCACGAGTTTGCACCACGCTCGCAGCTAGCTAGCAGTCAGGTAGCAGCCATTGTTGCACGTGGTGCGCATGCGTATTCCGGGTGCGGGGTTTTTCCATGCGTATTCCGGGTGCGCTGTTTTTCCATGCATTTTGATGTTCAGGATTTCTTGTTGTTATTGTTAAATGGAGACCACTATACGATCACACAAGTGAAGATTTATGTAGTCTACACATTTTGTATTTTTGTTTTATATTATTGTTATAATTTGTGTAGTGTGAGTGACTACTATATGGCTCAGTTCATTGTTAACCACTGAGACGAAATTAGACCAATGACCCTGCACGTTCCGTTGATGAAGTTGAAGTTGATGCACTGTACATATTTTTCGACAGAATAAATGAACGTGAGCCATCCAGCTGAGAGTGATTCCATGAAAAGATACACCCCGTCACACTAGACTACATGGAATCTCAGACTAAATGACGGTCTGGTACATATTTTGACAATCTACAGGCGTTTAGGGTATTAATTTAAACTCAACGTGCTGCTAGACTAAAACAGGTTTAGACACAGACAGCATTTATCTGGGTTAAAGGACAGCGACGTATAGACGCAATTTAAACCACCACTTCCGCATGAATAACTATGCTAGACTACATGGAATCTCAGACTAAATGACGGTCTGGTACATATTTTGACAATCTACAGGCGTTTAGGGTATTAATTTAAACTCAACGTGCTGCTAGACTAAAACAGGTTTAGACACAGACCGCATTTATCTGGGTTAAAGGACAGCGACGTATAGACGCAATTTAAACCACCACTTCCGCATGAATAACTATGCTAGACTACATGGAATCTCATACTACATGACGTCTGGGACGTATTCTGACAGTTTAGAGGGGTTTAATAACGGTTTTCATGCATTTAAGATAATTAGAAAATATAGCCGTAATATAGCTGGTCTATATTGGTTTATATTGTAGACGCGAGGTTTAAAAGACGTCTATTGCTCACTGGGTTGGCTCAACTCTTGGCCAATGCACGCTTTGTGGATGGAGACACAATCACAGAAAATTTCTTTTTTGCAAGACATTGCATAAAAAAACAACAGGGAAGGACTTCAGTGGGACACTGATGTGTCTGCACTGATGGAGATAGCTGTTGTTCGTATGGTAAACTTTGTAAAAACAAGACCTCTGAAAAGCCGCTTATATGCAGCATTATGTGAAGAGACGGGAGCCCAGCATAAGACGTTATTGCTCCATACGGCGGAGCGTGTTTGAGTTACGGGAGGAGCTGAACACCGTTTTAACTGATGAGAAGTGTGATGACGCAAAGCTGCTTGCAAGTGACAAATTGTGCGCAAGGCTCGCATACATGGCCAACATACATGGCCAACATACAGGGCCAGGCTTCGCACTGAGTGAGTATAACAACAAGTTCTTATAATGTTAAGTATATGATAGGCTACTATGTATCATTTTGTAACATTTGGGATGGTGGTGTTGTTGTGTCTTGTTGTTCTCTCTGACTTACAAGATACACTTTATAATAATAATGACTCTGGTCTCTGGAGCAACGTTCAACGTGCGTCTTTATTCACCATTCCAACAACAACTAGACCACACTAGTCAATCGATGATAACATTGTCAAGATGTAATGCTACGGAGGCAATAGCAATCAATCCCAGATCTATGCTAAACATAGCAATATACTACATCCCCCCTTTTAAGCATTAAAAGTCTCTCTTGGGTCAACTGAAAATTAGTCTCTGAAAAGATGAAACAGACAATAAGTGTCACTGGGCCTTATGGCTTCAGTCGATGGATTGATCTTCTTCTTTAAGAACTGTACTCACTGTACTCACTACTAATGTGTATGATCTAAACAATAACAGTGCAGACCTGACTATAACTTGTCAAGTAACTTGTGAACTTTCACTTGGAGTAAAATCAAACTTGTAAACATACCACACTTTCTAAATGTGTCCAACTATCATCTAGTAACTAACTAAACTAAGGGTCAGAGGTCACCAGTACTTAACCCTGGTGGAGCACAACCTTCAGCGTTGGCCCATCTCAAAGTCTTGATACCTTGCCGGAAGCGCCACAGCTCTGCCACTTCTGGTGCGGCAGGTAGGAGTGGAGCTCTCGCCCTCACAGGAGGACGGGTGCTGAGCTGGATGATCCGGTGACTCTGGGGGTCCTCCCAGCGGGCTCACAGGTGCAGGCTGCTCCAGTGGCTCAGGATCTCTCTCTTGATGCAGACTTGGATGAATACGCCTGAGATGACGTCTGTTCCTTCTGAAGACAACACCAGACGGGCTTCTCACGTTGTATGACCGTGGCTCTTCTCGTTGGTTTAGGACTCTGGCTGGCATCCATCCACGTCTCGTTTCCATGTGAACCGTTGCACCAGGAGCAAACTCAGGTAAGGGCTGTGAGTTGCGGTTGTAGTAGTGCTCCTGTCTGGTTTGGAGATCTTTCAGCCTGGCATGAACTCCTCTCGGGGTAGCTGGCTGTAGAACAGCTGTAGAGCAGGGCAGCGTGCTTCGTAGTACTCTTCCCATAAGCACCTGAGCTGGGGAAACATCTGTGCCTGTTATTGGAGTGTTTCTCAATGCTAGCAGGGCTAGATGGGGGTCTATGTTGGTCTGCAAAGCTTTCTTGAGTGCATGTTTGACCGTCTTCACCATCCTCTCTGCCAGACCGTTGGATTGAGGATATGCAGGGCTGGAGTGAATGAGCTGTATTCCCCAGGATGCTGCAAACTCCCTCATCTCTGCACTTGCAAAAGGAACATGGTCGCTTACCAGCTCTTTTGGGATCCCGTGCCTCGCGTAGACTGCTTTCATCTTGCGGATGACTGTGTGAGCGGTCTTGTCAGGTAGATGGAGCACCTCTGGGTACTTGGACAGATAGTCCACCACGACAAGGTATGACTGGCCCTGGAGCTCAAAGATGTCAGCCCCGACCTTTAGCCATGGTATCTCAGGGATATCATGTGACATGAGGGGCTCTCTCTGGTTCTGTGGTTGGAGTTGTTGACACGGAGAGCATCTCTCCACTGCGTTGTCGATGTCACGAGTCATTCCCGGCCAGTACACGACTTGTCGGGCCTGTGCCTTTGTCCTCTGGATACCTTGATGTGCGAGGTGTAGTCTCTCTAGTATCACCTGTCTGGCGGCTTGAGGAATCACAATTCTGTCGCCGGTCATCAGTAGTCCGTCCCTGATGTGGATAATGTGCCGCTGAGGCCAGTATTGGTAGAGACTGGCGGGCACACTACGTCGTCTTTGGGGCCAGCCGCTGCGGTGTCTCTCAGCCACTGCCTGTAGTGTCTCGTCAGCTGCTGTGGCTTCTTTGAGCATCTTGAGCATGTCTGAGCTCATGGCAGCAGTAGCCTCCATCGTGTGGATCACTCTCTCCTCGAAGAGGTCCTCTTTTCCACTGTCGGCCTGTTCGGTGACAAACGCGCGGGAAAGGGTGTCGGCGACGTGCATGTCTTTTCCTGGCGTGTATGTTATTTTCAAATCATACCGTTGAAGCTGGAGCAACATGCGCTGTAGTCTTGCTGGGGCTTTGCTCAGGTGTTTCTTAAAAATCACTTCAAGTGGCTTGTGATCAGATTGGACTGTAACAGTGTTGCCGTAAACATACTGGTGGAAGCGTTTGGCTGCGAACACTATCGCCAGCAACTCCTTCTCTATTTGGGCGTAGTTTCTCTCAGCTTCTGTGAGAGCTCGTGAGGCATAGCACAGCGGTCTCCCCTCCTGGAGAAGACAAGCTCCCAGTCCATCTTTCGACGCGTCAGCCTGTATGGTGAGAGGCATGGCTTGGTCATAGAACTTCAGCACAGGGGCGTTGGTGAGGGCTGACTTCAGCTTGATTAAAGCATCATCATGTTCATGGTTCCACTGCCAAGCTGCATCTCTCCTCAGCAGCTGTCTGAGCGGGGCAGTCACTGAAGCTTCATCAGGGATATACTGAGCCAAATACCTCGTCATCCCCAACAGCCTCTGCAGCCCTGTCTTGTCCTCTGGTGGCGGCATGTTGTTGATGGCCGTCACCTTTGTGTCATCCGGTTTCACTCCCTCTGGTGTAATGACGTGGCCCATGTATCTGACGGTGTTGATTTTGTACTGGATTTTTTCCTTGTTGAACTTGACGTTGGCTCTCTGTGCCCTCTCCATGACCTTGTGAAGGATGCCATCATGTTCCTCTTCTGTGGCGGCGGCGATTATCATATCGTCTGCGATGATATGGACTCCTTCGATGTCTCCAAAAGCCTCACAGTTTTTCTGCTGAAAAACTTCGCTGGCGGACTTGATGCCAAAAGGAAGTCTCTTAAAGCGGAATCTTCCCCACGGCGTACTGAATGTGCACAGCATAGATGATGGCTCGTCAAGTCTCACCTGCCAATATCCGTCCTTCTCGTCCAGGATCGTGAATATTGACTTCCCAGAGAGCTTGCTCTGGACTTCCTCCGGGGTTGGTATCGAGTAGTGCTGCCTCTTGATTGCCTCATTCAGATCACGAGGATCCAAACACACCCTCAGTGATCCGTTCTTTTTCTCAGTGATGACGAGGCTATTCACCCACTCGGTCGGGTCTGTCACAGGTGCTATGACGTCCTTTTTTACAAGCTCTTTCAGGGTTGTTTTCAGTCTGTCCACGACACTGACTGGGATCTTTCTGCATCCGTGGACGACTGGGGCCACACTTGGGTCTGTGTGTATGTGGTGCACACCGGGGAACTCACCCAGGCCACTGAAGACAGATGCGTACCGCTCCACCAGCTCCTCTTTTGTAGCTGGTGCCTTGACTGCAAGCGTCTCTATTCTCCTCACGAGCTGCAGTGTCTCGCACGCTTCTCTGCCCAGGATGGGCGTGGTGGACTGTGCAGTCACAAAAAAAATTTGATTTGCTCTTGCTCTATTGGGTGTCTCACACGTGAATGTCACTGTTCCTTTCGGTTTCAGGCGTGCTCCTCCATAGGCAATGAGAAGTGTCTGTGTAGGCTTTAGTCGTGGGGGCCCCGGTATCTCCTCGAAAATGCACATTGGAAGCACGTTCGCCTCCGCCCCCGTGTCCAGCTTGAATCTGACCGGGGTGTCTCTGAGGTTGACTGTGGTGTACCACGCGTTGTCTGTCTGCTGCGTGATCTTATCTACCCTAACACAGAACACTGAGCCTACAAATAAAGAATCTACCTCGCTCTCAAGTTGACTGACGTCCCTTGCTGTGACTGTCCCATGCTGTGGTGCGCCACACACTTTGGACCAATGGTTTCTCTTGTTGCATTTGTGGCATGTGGTCCCGAAGGCAGGACATTGGCGGGGCGGGTGTGTCCCTCCACACTTCCCGCATGTGTTTGTGCTGTCCGTCTGCTCATTTGCTCTTCCTGACGATCTTTGTTTTCTGTATCCTCTTCTCATCTCAGAGTAGCTAGTAGTTCCTCTGGACAGTGCTTGAACTGGGGCGTCTGCGTGCCCTGTCCCCATAGCTTGCAGCTGTGACTTGGCAGCTTCTGCAGCTCTGCATATGGTTAGTGCTCTGTCCAGGGTTAGGTCTGTCTCTCTCAATAGTCTCTCTTTCATGCGAGGATCAGTTAGGCTAAACACCATTTTGTCTCTCAATGTGTCATTCTCACCTGCACCAAACTCACAGTCTCTGCATTTCTGACGGAGTTCAGTCACAAACTTGTCGACACTAACTCCCTCTGACATAGAATGGGACCAGAATTGGTGACGTTCAAAAACAATGTTCTTTTTGGGGATACAGTATGCTTCAAATGCATCCATGATCTCTTTCATTGTCTCGTATGCTGGGTCTTCAAAATCAATGGTGAATGTATTATATACCTCTAATGCCTCTTCTCCTATGGTGTGCAGCATGATGGCTATTTTCACATGCTCATCTTTATCATCTGCACCAGTGGCAATCATATACAGTTCAAAACGTTGTTTCCACCGACGCCAATTCTCACTCACGTTTCCAGAGAGCATGAGCGGCGCGGGAGGCTTGAACTGTTCCATGCTTTGCTTTCACTCGCTAGCTACTACGAACGAACGTCGCACAGGGTCGATAGCTAACTATAGTTCTCCACAAAGTTTCTGCGTAGATCGACGGCGCCTCGCAATTCCTTATATTTGTGAAGAAGTCACATCTTCTGACACCATGTTGTGTCTTGTTGTTCTCTCTGACTTACAAGATACACTTTATAATAATAATGACTCTGGTCTCTGGAGCAACGTTCAACGTGCGTCTTTATTCACCATTCCAACAACAACTAGACCACACTAGTCAATCGATGATAACATTGTCAAGATGTAATGCTACGGAGGCAATAGCAATCAATCCCAGATCTATGCTAAACATAGCAATATACTACAGGTGTGCCGTGGTATTTTTTCAAGGTAAGAAATGTGCCGTGGCACAAAAAAGGTTGAAAAACACTGGTCTAGTCTATTGCAAACTAAAACTGTTAAGTTAAAGGTGTCACTGAGGTAAACGGTTACAGCTCAAAGTGGCGATGAGGTCTGGAAAAATATTGACAAGGTCTTTAAAAAGTCTTAGAAAGGTATTGAAATTAACCTCAAGATTCCTGTATATACCCTGATAAAGCATAGGTGCCATAAATAAAGCTTTTGCGGGCCATGACTATAGGAGCTAGAGTGGACACTGGGCTCGCTGGCAACAGCAATCTACCCTTTGACTATTTATCTCTAGAGAATAGACACTCGGAGAGGAGAAGGAAAACATTGTACAAAATTGATTCGATATTATCATTGAAGACGGTACATTCCACATTGACATTGAACACCGCAGGATACTATCTACATCACCCACCCCCCTCCCCCGGATGACACCCATAGTCAGTTAATGCTCTAACAGTCCCCGCTTCCATAGAGTTGATACGATTGACATTCCTGATAAGTCTCTCTTAATCAATGACTTGATTAGCTCCTATGAACCAGATTTCTTATTTATAACTGAGACTTGGTTAGATAAAGATAACAAGACACCAAGTAATTTTTTCTGAGTGGGGCAGTCCCACTCATATTTTCCATTTGTATTGACAGTTACAGTGAAGATTTAGACAGGAAGGATGGGTGAGAGAGAGAGGAGGGATGACATGCAGGCAGGGTCGGAGTGGGACTCATTTTCAGCTCTGGAGTTTCATGCCTCAGACCGGCCCACTTTAGTTCACAACCGATTACAGTATATTAAAATCATGTAATTACAACCTTGGTATTTTAGTCTGTAATAGCGGACTCACTGTTCTCTACAGTCTTCTCTACATTTACAGGATGCTATGTCATGGGTTTGCTTCATTGTTCCCACACTGGTACAACAGCTCACCTGTGCCTTCTACTGTGATAGCAGCAATCCCTTGCTGGACACCACTAGGGTAACCAGGTCCCAACAAACCAAATGTGGGACAAGGAGTATGTTTGTGTGGGACAATGTGGGACACCCTCTCAACAGGCCCGGACCGAACTTTAGGTGCCCCTAGTAGCATCCGCTTCCCCTGGCCGAGTTGAGAGCTATGTCTATCCAATTTTTAAAATATATATGCATTTCCATTCTGTTTCCTATTCTGTTTGGTTTATTCAGTAGCATCCAATAATAGACTATGCAGATAACAAACTTAACAAATATATAACAAATATATTTTATTTGAATGTGAACCTGACAATAAAGTATCTGTATGGAGCAGAAAGTGAAGTCAAAGTGCAGTATCAATTTAGTATATTAATAAAGAAAAGTAGCCTGACAGTGTTAGGCCTGTAGATTGTAGGCTATCTAGCTAGCTAACTTGCCTCCCATTTGCAACACAAATGCATTGACATAGCTGTCAAGGCTAACGCGCGCACATGTGACACTCACAATTGTGTTGTCACAATTTTGTATATATTGTATTGTATTAATTTGGTAATTATTTGTTGCAATGTTCACCTCCCGCCAATAGAGGGCGTTTATCTTTTCCGAGCTATCGGTACAATAAGACTGTTGCAGCGGGCTCGTGTCCTCAGATTAGACAGCCTGCTGAACAAGCAACATGATGTCTCCTGTTTTATTTCGTCTTTCTGCATAAAACAGGTATGTAAAGTCACCAAGAAGGAAAACGTTTTAAGAACCAGATGTATATAAATATTAAGTGTTAGTTGATACAGTTATAGGTATTGTTAACCACTGAGGGGTGTATTCTGTCGAACTTTGCAAGTTCGCTAGCATTGAGGCTAGTGGCATGCTAATTTGCGTTGAGGGGGAGAGTGGTGATTCGCGCCAGTGTTAAGTGTTTCTTTTGTTTCGTTTTGGCTCCTGGGCTCATTGGGTTTAGTTTGTGAATCAGTTAGTATGTATGTATGTATGTATGTATGTATGTATGTATGTATGTATGTAATAAAAGTATAAGCTCACTTCAGTTACTGTTGGTAAGTGTAGCCTAGTTTTGTATGTAAATATGTAGTTTGCTGGACAGAGGCTGATATATTTTGAATATTGTGTTGAAGATAATAAAATATAGATAATAAGATTATAGTGAACTGTAATAAAAACAGTAAGGAGCGTAACAGTTAGTGTTAATAGGTCAATTTATTTAATTGGTTTAGTATTGCATGAAGTGCAGGTAGAAATATGATGTGTACATGGTGTGATGTGTACCGTATTTTCCGGACTATAAGTCGCACCCGAGTATAAGTCGCAGCAGGCCAAAAATGGGTCATGAAGAGGAAAAAACCACATATAAGTCGCACTGGACTATAAGTCGCATGGTTCAAGGGAACGGGCTTGGCGGAATCAGCGGGGAAAGAAGACCCTGTTGAGCTTGACTCTAGTCTGGCACTGTGAAGAGACATGAGAGGATTTGTAAGCCCAGGAAGGACATAATTCACGTTGAAACTTCTTCTGAAAGGTTAAGGAATACTTGTATTATCGAGTGTAAAGTCCGCTAGCTAGCGCGGGGCTAACAACATGGCGTCGCGGAGGAAAAATGAAACTTTGAACAGCCTCTAAAAGGTAATAAATGACTTTAATATCGTTTCTAACGTCCATAACATTGTGTATAAGGTCCATAACATAATGTTTAATGTCCACATTGTCGTGTTTAATGTCCACATTGTCGAGTATAATGGCTATTCTATCGCGTATGAAGCGCTACCGGAAGTAGCACAATGCTACTCGCGGGTACAACATTGCAACGTTAAACAGCCTCTGGAAGGAATAAATGACTTTAATATCGTTTCTAACGTCCATAACATTGTGTATAAGGTCCATAACATCATGTTTAATGTCCACATTGTCGTGTTTAATGTCCACATTGTCGAGTATAATGGCTATTCTATCGCGTATGAAGCGCTACCGGAAGTAGCAAAATGCTACTCGCGGGTACAACATTGCAACGTTAAACAGCCTCTGGAAGGAATAAATGACTTTAATATCGTTTCTAACGTCCATAACATTGTGTATAAGGTCCATAACATCATGTTTAATGTCCACATTGTCAAGTATAATGGCTATTCTATCGTGTATGAGGCGCTAGCGGAAGTTACTCCTTGGTTCATGTCAGTCAGAGATTACCGTATGTCAGTTCATGTCAGTCAGAGATTATGAATTATTGATATATAAGTCGCACCTGACTATAAGTCGCAGGACCAGCCAAAGTATGAAAAAAACCGCGACTTATAGTCCGGAAAATACGGTACATGGAAGTTTGTTAGGTTATGATGATTGTTGGTTGGAAAGGATGGTTGTTGAGATGCATGGGGAACAATGAGAGTGCATAAAGAGAAGATTAATTTGATGTTAAGTAAATAAAGATTACACAGCCTGCTAAACAAGCAAAATGATCTCTCCCGATTTATTTCGTCTTTCTACATAAAACAGATCCCTATACGTTGCTGGCCCCGCCCCTTACCAAGGCGGGACCTGTAACAATTCTTGGCGCCCAACGTGGGGCGGGCATCAGATGACCGCCTGGGGATGCTCGTCCCTGCAACTACCAACTCAAGCCCACAAGTAGCCAGACCGGCTGACGTCCGCCTGGAGGAGCTCGTCGTCCGTGCAGCTACCAACCAAAGCCCATAAGTGAACTGACCAGCGTGGAGGAGCGAGGGGTGTGCGACTGAGGCAGCTACGGTGACCAAGTGAGGAACCTGGCTGGAAGAGTGCAGCACTCCAAACTCAAAGACGCCTGGGACTGTGAACAGTAAAGATGGACGGAGATGGCAAGGTAACCGCAGGTGGCGACGAAAGAAAGAAACTGGTGTGGCAGATAAAGAAGGGACTCCACCAGCTGACTGGGGAAGAGATCTTCAAAGTCGTCCAAAATATCCCACAATCTGATGAGTATGCTAATATTAAGGAGGGTGATGAGGATAATTGTTTTGATTATATTTGTACTTACCTCCATAGCGAACCAGTGTTGGGGTTAGAGGATCAGGGGTTTGCACTGTTACTACAACTGAATGATCTGGTGCGCGAGTTAGTTGTGCTACGTCAGCCTACTACTGTAATGTCTGAACCGATAGGTAATGTGAAGGAGGTTGATGTGTTTACACCTGCACCCATACTCACCTCACCAGCGGTCACTCTACCTATAGGAACAGAACGCAGTCCTGCTGATACGTGTGAGAGAAAATTATTATATGTAATAAGCTACATTTAAGAATCAAACATCATCTTGGGTTGAATGTCTGCAGAAGATGATTTCCTGTTGTCACACACAACAGAACCAGTTTCTCTACTTGAAGCTTGACATGGGCTAAGACAATAGATACATTTACATGATTACAAAGACCTGATTGCCCTACCATCGAGAGCAGTTTCTGACCTTTGTGTCGCCCCAGACCCAGTACTCTAAGACCAGACTGAACCAGTTGTGGCCATTGTGCTCCGCTTCCACCCTTTGTCTCCATGAAAGAAAGTGGGGGCCGCTTCCCCCCTAGCCTTCATCATAATCACCTTCATCAAATGTACACGTCCACACCCATTGCTCATGATTGGTCTAAACCTCACCTGAGGGCGGACCCCTTACCTGAAGGTACCTGTTTGTATAAATACTCAGATGAAATGAATGATGATACTTTTTGAGGAACTTTCACTGTCAAGACCTATCTGACATGCTTGTAAATTTCCTCCTTCTGCAGAAGAATATTAAATATCTTTTCTTATACATCTTGAAACGAAACAGGCTGCCATTATTGAATAATTTACTCTAACATACGTCAACACCTGTTAAAGCAACACCAACATCTCACCCTGTTAGAGTTGATGTTGTCTCCATGAGAGATTTACCATTACTACGCAGAGAATTTAAGATTCAAGGCGGTCAGGTTGGCGACAGTACATCAGACATAGGGTTTAACAGTCTATGCAAACAGATAGATGAGGGTATCAGAGTCAAACATACAGAGAATGAAGTTATTCAAGGCGTGTTACGCATAGTTAAACCAGGACAGTTTAAAGATATGCTCATCAACAAAGATGACCTGACTATCAGTGAACTTAAAGGCTTCCTACGCTGGCATATGAGCGAGAAGAGTGGCAGCGAGCTCTTTCAAGAGTTAATGAGCACAAAGCAAAATGAACAGGAGAGCCCCCAACAGTTCCTATACAGAATGATGGGCCTGAAACAAAAGGTTCTCTTCGCGTCAAAACAGGCCAACACAGACATTGAGTATGAGCCTCGCACAGTCCAGAATGTGTTCCTACGTACAGTCCACCAAGGTCTCCTCCCGAAACACAGTGATGTCCGTACTGAACTCAAGCCATTCCTGTCCGACTGTACTGTTACTGAGGAAACTCTCTTGAGACAGGTGAACAAAATATGCAGCGAGGAGAGTGAGAGACAGTGGCGACTGGGCTACGGCGCCCGCCAAAAGGTAACCACTGCTCACAGCGCACAACTGGAACCAAACGTGCCTCCTGAACCAAAACAAAAGAGCAAGGACAACCTGCTAAATGAACTCTGTGCCAAACTCGATGCTCTGACCAAAGTGGTCGACACTCTTAAAGACACAAGAGCCCCTCCTGAACATGCACGTCAGCGGCAGGTTGCTCCAACTGAGTACCAGAGAACACCCAGACAGCCTGAGTACCAGAGAACACCCAGACAATTCGGGTGCCCGAGCTGTGTGGCAGCGGGTAACAGATGTGGTCACTGTTTCGTCTGTGGGGAAGAGGGCCACAGAGCCGCTGCCTGAAGAGGAGAGGAGGGCAGGAACAGAGCAGAGGTCCATCCTCCCGACCACCGGCAGGCGCGCACGCCATGGGCAGCCACCAAGTACAAGGCTCCACAGTGGCCGAGCGGAGAACAGGAGACACTGACCGAGCGAACGCCAGGAGTGCAGCCTCCACCTTCACAGCTCAGGAGGTACAGACCCATGAGAGACTGGTCCAGCTAGTGGGGAAGAAGTGCACCATCAATTGCTACATACACAGCTATGCGGTGGAAGCCCTCCTGGACACTGGGGCCCAATTAAGCATTCTAGACCGTCAGTGGGTAAAGACATACCTCCCTGATCACAAGATACGGCCGTTGTCTGAGCTCACAGGACAAGTATCTCTGGAAGTGGTTGGCATCAATGGCGAACCCTTACCATATGATGGTTGGGTGGGGGTGATGGTGAACCTCCCTGGCAACAGTGACCCAGACCTAGCAGTACAAGTGCCCTTCCTCGTGAGCAGCGTGTCCATGGAGCGGCCCCTGATCGGGTTCAACGTGATCGAGCAGCTAATCCTGGGACCAAAGGAGGGCACTGAAATCATACCCGCAATAGCACACCTACTGCGTGGAGCTCTGAACATCCAGGAGGACCAAGCAACTGCCTTGGTCAACTTTGTCCAGACACAACCCACAAGTGATGGTGATGGGCGCTATGGCGTGGTGAAGGTGGGACCTGGGGACGTCGTCATCCCGCCGGGACAGGTCAGACATGTGAAGTGCAAGGTGCCCCCCAACTTCGACACCGCCAATTCACTAGTGCTCTTCGAACCAAATGAGGAAAATGCCCAGCTACAGCAGCTCGATGTTGGCGATGGTCTCGTACAGATTGAGGGACTGGACAGACCCTACGTGAGAGTCCCCATCGGCAACTACACGAAACATAACATGACACTGCCTCACAAAATGGCCCTAGGGAGCATCCAAGCAATCTCCAAGATTGTCCAGACAGCAGGGCAGGAAAAGGAGGAGCTGTACCGAGAGGTCAAGGAGTACATCGAGGACCTGCTCGCCAAAGGCTGGATCATCAAGTCCAAATCTCCATACTCAGCCCCAGTCGTATGTGTACGAAAAAAAGATGGCACCCTCAGGCTCTGTATTGACTACAGACTGCTGAACCAGCGCACCATACCTGACCGACACCCCTAGCCGAGAATCCACTGACACCCTGGGAGGATACAGTTGCAGCACCCCAGCTAAGTCTGATCACGGATGAGCGGTGGTACTTTCACTATACTGGGAATTAACATGGTGAAATGCATTCTTAGACAATGCTACGTTGTCATGATTACAAATATTCCACTTGAAATGCATGAAATCCAAGTTTATTCGTGTCTTACACACACGGTCGCCTAGTATCTGACTGCCTGTAGCCCAATTACGAATGATCCCAGTATTGTCGCTTCAGACGGACAAGTTGGTTGTATTGTGCTTGCTGCAGCAAGCCCACGATATGTTATTGCCCATATATATTTATTTTAATCATGTTCTTTTACCAACTTCAAAGACAACAATATAGTAAACTAGTTACTTGAGCTAGCTAAAGATATTGGCCCCCCAAATCATTTTACAACTTGTAATTATGTTATGTCCTTTCTGTCGAACTCCGTAAGCAATGTAAGCAACGCAGGGTGCGTTTGTAAAATTGCTCTGAGAGCGCCGGAGCACACACTGGGTTCAACGTCATAAAGTGACCAGGTAATTTGATTGGACAAGAGGCATTCCATGAGTGCTGATCAGATTTCCAGGGTCAATTTACGAACGCAGCTGTAATGTAGCTAGGAACAGAAGACGGAAAAAAACGTCAGATCAGATATATAAACAGATTATTTTGATAAACTGGACACATTTTGGGAATATATGTGGTTACTTTCTCGCATGAAAACATCATAAAATGACATGTTAACACTTGTTAAGCCAAAATTACAGCTTTTAGCTAATGGAGGTTTAAAATGGAGGTTTAAATTCGGCGCTCCTGGCGAAATGCATTCTGGGAGGCAGTATGCATACTGTGTAAATGGTCGGCTGGTTTTCGCATACTTATTATGAATTTAGTAGGCAGTATGCAGTATATACCAGTGGAGGCTCCTCCATAGAGGTGGAGGAGGCCTGGCCTCCCCAATAATTTGAGAGAAGAGAGAGAGATTTTAAAAAGCAATAATTATATTTTTTATTTTTTATTTATTTAACAAAAACAATATTTTAAATTGTTTTATATTAATATTATTTATTAATATTATTTCCGTTTTGTTCATAAATATTTTCCATGGCTAAAACCCAATATTGCAATTGTAAAGCACCTACAGGCCAGAATCCCTATCCGTTTCTATTGAAGGAGGCCAGGCCTCCTGTCGAAAAGTCCAGGCCTCCTGTTGGAAAGTGGTTCCTCATAGAAGTCAATGTAATGCAATTTTTTTCATGGCAATATGTGATTGGCCCATCACTGAAAATGGGTGGGAACAGGAGGCCTCTCCTCCGTTGTAGTACCTTTTTTCCGCCACACGCGTGTATGAGTGCTGTTCTGCAGGATAAATATTAGAAATGAGTCCAGGGCTGAATGATTGACATTTTGTTCGTCCAATCACATGAAGCCATTTTGAGAATTCGCCAGTCACTTCAGTCGAAGAAACACTCCATAGTGTCTACGAGTGTCCTATCAACTTGTCCTTTACAGGACACGTTTAGAACACCCATGGCTATTATCCCTGAAAATAATAGCTCATTTGGCCAAATACTTTTGCTTAAAATGACCTCGGAAATCGGCGAGATTCTGGCGCGATTTATACATCGAATAGGTAGACAACATTTAGGATTTATTGAACAGTTTTATTTTTAATGTAGTCGATTTCGTTTTATTACAAGTCAATGTAATATTCTTCCATATCAAATGGAGTCCTGGAGAGAGTATGCCGCCCCTCAGCTAAACCAGTGGTGAGTTGAACTAATCAGATGTCTCTACCAGTGTTACACCACTAGTTCTCAGTAGTAATACCACTCCATTGCATGTCTGTGTTTCTCAGCAGATGAAGCCAGCTGGAACCAGTACTGTCCTCACAACATTAAACATTTTTATTTATTTATATTAAATACAGACACATTTACCTACACACATTTATCTACATTTGATAAAGAAACTGTTACTTGTCTTTTTTATATGCTAAACTTGATTAAATTGATGATTATATGTTGAAGCTGTAGAAGAAGAAGAATGAAAAATGTAGGCTAAACTAAATTGTTTTTTAACCACATAATTATCAAATTCCTGCCTTTTACACATGTTCACTGGGCATTTATATTACATCCAAATGTTATTTCTCAACTTAATTATCAGGCAGGCTCATAGACTTACAGCAATGTCATTTCTTCAGGCAGGCACATAGGCTAAGCTCTGCACAATGAATTCCATCAATCAGAACTTTCTGATTGTAGCTTACACTCCAAATAGTGTGCCTTTGTCCAGCACAAAGACAGATAAGAAGAACAGGGAACATTCCATCGCGAGTGAAGCGAGCAAGCGGAAAAAAATTGGCCTCCTCAATTCTGGAAGTCACCAGCCTCCACTGGTATATACTCATTGAGTATGCTAGTATGCAGTATGCTAGTATACCATTCCGAACACAGCCTGAGTGTGATTCACCTCAACAAACTAGCAAGGTTGGCCATTGTAATATTGCAAATAACTCTAACCCTAGAAACAAGCCAGAACGCTGTTTTCATTAATTATGCTAATATGATTAGCATTCCCTGTTGATATAAATAAATCCCAACCACTACCAGTATTTTAGGAGGCTAATCATTTACGGTTCAATCAAGTCCTATTACTTTAATATTTAGAAACAGCCTATCTTCATCTTGGTCATGAATGGAAGCTGTACTCACTGACTTCACTCTGGGGCTTTCACACCGGCAAAGAACTGTGCCGGTTCGCGTTCGCGAACCAAGTCTGGAACCGGCCGGCGCGTTCAGACCGAAGCTCAATTGGTTCGGAACCTGAAAAGTTGGTTCGCAGCGGGCACCAAAAAATTGTGGTTCTCAAGCGCGAACCAAAACGTAGAACAGTCACGTCGTCAGTGGGTGTGTCCTATTCTAGGCTGCAGAGACCAGCAAGGAGGAAGTAGACAAAATGTAATCTAATCTAAATCTAATCATTAGTGATCAAAAACAATATCAAAAGTGTCATTATTCTCTCTATCTTACTCACATGCTCAGCAAACACACACACGCACACGCGCGCGGACATGCGCGAACGCGAATTTCGTAAGCCATTTCTATTCCAGTAACGGAGCAGCTGATTAGTAAAAGAACGCATATAGAAAGTGTCTTTTGTTTTGTTTCACAGAAAATAGTGTTTATTTCAGATATTGTAGTGGAAGATATTATCCTCTTTTCCAGTGAAGTAGCTGCCATCTAGTTGTGAAATGTTTGTTTATCCCGCCCCTTCATCACCCAGCGTTGATGACGCGGATGGTTCAGGTTACACTGGTATGAACGCGGGCTGGTTCGCCAGACAGCACCAACGTTCGGAGGTTTCCGAACGCGAACGCGAACCGGCACGGTTCTTTGCCGGTGTGAAAGCCCTATGATGAGTGGTTCCAAATAACAACAGGGACCAAACAGGTACTGATACATTTGAAGAGAAGCAAAGCATTACAGTACATTTATGTGTGTTCTCTTCTTGTGTGTAGTTTGGCTCATAAAGCGCTTCATGTTGAAGTCGTTCAACGTCCTTTCAGTTTCATTCAATCTTTGGTTTTCATGATAGGAACAAAAACACCAAATAATGGTATATTTATGTAAACACAGTATACCGTAATACACTGTATAGGAAATGTATACAGGAGCCATATAACCAGTAATCATTTCAATATTGTGCACTGTGTATGTGACGGGTGGTAACTTTTGCACTCTGCTAGATGAATCACTGCTCAGTCAGCTGTATGGTTCACGTTCATTTATTCTGTAGAAAACATGCACAGTGCATCAATTTGTGGACACGGGACTTGCAGGGTCATCAGGCTAAATTCGAGTCAGTGTTTACAGATGAACTGAGTATACAGTAGTCATACTACACAAATTATAACACAATAATATGAAATAAATAAATCTTCACTTGTGTGATCGTATAGTAGTGGTTAGTATTCATTTAACAATAACAACAAGAAATCATGAACATCCAAATGCATGGAAAAACAGCGCAACTGGGATACACATGCACACCACGTGCTACACCTGACTGCAACCTGACTGCTAGGTTAGCTGCGAGCGTGGTGCAAACTAGCGAGGTGGAAAACCCAACCTCCTCATACAATACGGTCTACTAACTTTGGCAGAACAACAGACGTACAATAACACAAAAATAATAATATTACCTGTAGAAAACATGTACAGTGCATCAATTTGTGGACACGGGACTTGCAGGGTCATCAGGCTAAATTCTAAATGATGTTACACACGAACATTCACGTTAGCGCCATCAATGTTAACAACAGAAAACTCACATTACCAAACTTGTGATATGTTCCAAACTAAAATACTATGAATGGGGAAACTCAAAACAGCTAGCTTAATCACCAAACATTCAAATAAGACATAGGTACATTGATAATCTCTCAAATTATATGCGATCTCAGACCCTGCAGAAAACGTGACCTACCGAGTCAGTGTTTACAGATGAACTGAGCAAGATCACGTTGCGTCCCGCGCTATTGCACTGTAGCACTATTACATTAAACCCCTAGAGGGCGCAGTTTGGCTCTATTTTAGAAATAATTTAACTGCACTTTCCACTCTCCGTTACATGTACATCATTGAATGTCCTGGTCAGGGTGGGAGAGGGTGATTAGTCTGGTCATTAGGTCTCCTGGTCAGGGTGGGAGAGGGTGATTAGTCTGGTCATTAGGTCTCCTGGCCAGAGTGGGGGAGGGTGTTGGAAGCAGCACAGGGGTCCTGTTTATACACCATGGAGTTTTCTCTTGTGTGATCTTAGATTAGACGACGTTCTGAAGCTTTCATCACAGTCAGAGCAGTTGTAAGGCTTTTCTCCTGTATGGATTCTCTGATGCATTTGAAGACTATGAAAGCGGGAAAAACTCTTCCAACATTCAGAGCAGTTGTAAGGCTTGTCTGACCTGTGTATTCGCTGGTGGACAGTTAAATTGTCTGCCCTTGCAAAACCTTTCCCACAGTCAGAGCAGTTGTAAGGCTTTTCTCCTGTATGGAGTCTCTGATGGGTTTTGAGATGTTGAGATTTGGAAAAACTCTTACCACATTCTAAGCACAGGTGGGGTTTTTCTCCAGTGTGTACCTGCATATGTCGACATAGATCGCTAGAAGAACTGAAACATTTTCCACATTCAGAACACTTAAACGGTTTCTCTCCAGTGTGAATTCTCCGATGTTTTGTTAATGCTCCGGATGAAACAAAACTTTTACCACAGTCAACACAGTAGTAAGGCTTGTCTGACCTGTGTATCCGCTGGTGGACAGTTAAACTGTGTATCCTTGAAAAACCTTTGCCACATTCAGAGCAGTTGAAAGGCTTTTCTCCTGTATGGATCCTCTGATGGTTTATGAGACTTTGAGAGTGGGAAAAACGTTTACCACATTCTAAGCACAGGTGGGGCTTCTCTCCAGTGTGCACCCGCATATGTTCACGTAGATTGCCTGAAGTACTGAAACCTTTCCCACATTCAGAACAGTTAAACGGTTTCTCTCCTGTATGGATTCTATGATGGACTATCAGATGTTGTGCTGTGGTAAATCTGTTTCCACACAAAAGGCAGTTAAACGTTCTCTTTGCCTTGGGCGTCTGCAGGTCTGGTCCCCCTGACTCAGAAGGACTGTTCCCACTGTCAGAGCAGCACGAGTGTGGACTCTCTCCTGCATGAAACAGAATATATTTAATTTAACATATTATTATAGCATCACATAGAAATATGGTGAGAACCTCTGATGCCTACGCACTTGACATATCACATATCACACCCTCTGCCTCAAAATCACACCCCTCTGGTGGTCAAGAGAAATCATCTATGAGTTCAATTCGAGACACATTTGCCTGAGGAATTCATAATGTCTCATAACACCTTTATTTTGAAGGTAGTCCTTCTGGACTGTGGCCAATTTACCCACAGATTAGTGCAGATAAAATGCTTTCAACAAATATTAGTGCATGCTTCTACCAAAAGTTGAGCTGGGTTAGAGATGACCACTGATGAATCAGAATATTGTGAAATTGCAACATACATTATGCTATGTTCATAAGGGAACATTATGTATTCTGACAACGGTGTGCTTGCATGTAGGTTGTGACTCCAACCTAACCCTTAGCCAGGTGTTGTGGTCCAGTGCTGGTTTCGCTTCCTCAGACACACAGGAAATCACCACTGATTATCTCCTGCTGTATTAACACATACTAGCTGCTATCTGTATGTAGTACAGTGTCCAGTACGATGTGATCAATACTGTAGAACGAAAAAGAGCTTTGTGGAATGTTTATCTGAATTAGCCTTTCATCGTCCCTTCTGTATCATATCACACACAACAGGAACTATAACATGGCCCCACCCTCTTACCTCCATCACTGAAATCACCATGGTCCTCCTCCTCCTGCTTCTCTTGCTTGATGATCATCTGCAGTGGCTTGTGGTCGAGCATATCTATTCCATGATGGACTTTTCCATCTGACTCTGAAATGCATGGATACAAGCTGGCCATGTTAACTGGTTGAATAAATGATTGGTAAATAATATCTTATGTGGAAAAATTCAATCACTTCAGTGGGCAGCAAACACCAATAGACAATACATATGGAATGTAAGGGTGACACACATCTTTGGTGATGTATCTGTGTATTACCAGAGGAATGTGAGCCAACACAGATATTTGTGTAAAAGGCTGATATCAGATGATAATATGGGTCTCTCTGTCGACTCTAATTAGGATGTAACCCATCTACACTTTGGAACAAGTAAAACAAACTGAAATGTATCTTCATTATCCTGTCATAGTTCCTCATTATGTAACATAATAACACACATAATAAAACAGTTATTGACATGTGCCTCCAGCAACTTACTCTGATCAAGTAAATCGTCAGGATCCTCCTCCTCTTCTTTGATGCTCATCTGCAGCAGCTTGCTGTCCTCAGCCTCACCCACCGATGCCATGCATTTAGCCTACATGAAGATAGACGCACTTTAATCAGGTTCACCAAACTAACCGCTTTGTCCGGTGTCTTTTGAACGTGGCTATAATAATGGGTGCTTCACCTGATTAAACACAATCACCCTTGGTGTTGACGCCTTCTGAAGGAATGCACTCAAACTGTAAGATGATCTGTGTCTTATTTGCACATCGATCACAAACCTCTCACACACAATCGCAATGTCTCTGTAGTTACAAATAGATAAGTATTCCTGCAACATTGTTTTGTAAAATATACTTTGATTCTTTAATTTGTAAGTCAATTTATTCTACCCAAATGTGTCATTTTCATGTCATGAAATTCATATAATTTTCAATAGAAATCAATTGAGTAAAGTAAAGGTGGACTTCAATGAGAAAAATACTAAAGAAAGCCAATATTGTAAAGGTGAACTGCACCGTTTGGCTTGCCTGTACTGAACTGCTTATGAGAATTAGCAGTGAAATTAAATTGTATCCTGATGTATGGTGTGGCCCCTTCATAATCACATTTTAGATAGTGATATTATTACACTGCACAGTCTTGCAGATATCCTAATTCATTATGGGGCATCGGTAACTTGCAGTAAGACAAACAACCGTTGACTTTGTATCATGACAACACCTTCCTGTTACCATCATTTTCCTGTGATATATGTTGATACAAATATGATACAGTTCAAGCGCATATTTGAGGTATTCCACCTCTGCATCGCACCAGTTATTTCAGCACATTCAATGTTATCATGGGATAGTCCCGATTTTGAGCAGCGTGTCACAGTGGCCAAACACATTTCTGTAAAATGCCATTACGTCATTACGTCCCGGTTTTCACCACTGGCTTCAAATAGTTCACCGGTGTTTGGCCGAATACAACAAGACAACAACCCAGAAATAACCTCATTAAATGAGTCATGCGTGAAACACAAACACACCTCTGTGAAACACACCTCCTCCATCGACCCTTCTTCTTCTCCTTCTTCGTCTTCTTCTTCTTCTCCTCCTTGGTGTCGCATTACTGCCCTCTTCTGGAGTTAGTTCACTCCTACAATGTCCGTTTGGTCAGATGTTTCCCTATCAGTCCTGTTCGCTTATGAAAGCTGACCAGACACGTCCTGCCTTGTCCACATCCACATCCACCACACTCCAGTTAAGTAGCCTATGGCCTTTAAACTGTCAAGTGTAATTTCTCTTGGAACATTTAAAAACCTTGTGAGTAACTTGGAATCAGGCAGCCTCATATCGTTCTTGGCTGTTTTATGAATGAATGGTCTTTATTGTCATTGCTATAGTACAGGTACCAATCAACGAAATTTAGGAGGGGTGGCTCCCCTGGTGCTAGGAAAGAAAAAAAAATCAAAAAAACAAGGAGGGAAAGGAGCTGGTTTACATAAATAAAGGCTATGTACACTATCCACTATACTATACTGTACAGATAGACGACTAGGGTTGTCATATTGCACATAGTGTTATTGCACATTCATTTAAAGTGTCGCAGTTTGCAGGCTTGAAATGTACATATTTGTGCCTCAGCACTACACCTGATTTTTTCAATCCAGCAACTGCCATCAATCCGTCCAGACTGTCCAGGGCCCAGAACCTAGGTCTTGAATGAATGAATGAATGAATGGACTTTATTGTCATTGCTACAGTACAGGTACCAAACAACGAAATTTAGGAGGGGTGGCTCCCCTGGTGTTAGGAAAGGGAAAAAAAAAACACTTAAAAAAAAAAAAAAGCTGGTTTACATAAATAAAGGCTATGTACACTATCCACTGTACTATACTGTACAGATAGACGACTAGGGTTGTCATATTGCACACTAGTATTATTTCACATTTATTTTAAAATGTCTTTGCTGTGTTCAGGGCCTGGATGGCCCTGGGGTAGAAGCTGTGCTTCAGTCTGTTTGTCCTTGCGGCCATGGTCCTGTACCGCCTTTTCGAGGGCAGCCGGGCAAAGTGTTCGTACCCAGGGTGGGTTGGGTCTCTGGAGATCTTGGAGGCCTTACTGAGACAGCGTGTGTTGTACAGCTCTTCCAGAGAGGGGAGGGGGGCGCCGGTGATCTTCTGGGCTGTTCTCACGACTCTCTGTAGCGCATTTCTCTCCGCGGTTGTGCAGCTGGAGAACCAGTTGCAGATGCCGTAGGTGAGGATGCTCTCCACTCCGCCGCGGTAGAAGGCCACCAGTATCTCCTGCTTGTTGTGTTCCTTCCTGAGGACTCTCAGGAAGTAGAGCCGCTGTTGTGCCTTCTTGATGGTGGCTGCTGTGTTGTTCTTCCAGGACAGGTCATCCTGTATGTGCACCCCCAGGAATCGGAGGGCTGTGACTCTCTCCACGCTCTCTCCGTCGATGAGCAGGGGCTGGACCTCAGACTTTTTCCTCCTGAAGTCCACGATGATTTCCTGGGTCTTTGACTTGTTCAGCAGCAGGTTGTTAACCTTGCACAGCTTGCTCAGCTGCTCTACCTCATCCCTGTACGCCGCCTCGTCCCCCAACGAGATGCAGCCCACCACGGTGGTGTCGTCTGCAAACTTTACGATGGAGTTGCTGGGGTGGACGGGGGTGAAGTCGTAGGTGTAGAGGTTGTAGAGGATGGGGCTTAGCACGCAGCCCTGGGGGGACCCAGTGCTGAGTCTGAGGGCTGTGGAGGTGTGGGAGCCCACCCGCACCCTCTGGGGGCGGTCGGACAGGAAGTCCTTGATCCATGCACATATAGAGTGTGATAGTCCCAGGTCTAGTAGTTTGGTCACTAGCCTGTCTGGAAGGATGGTGTTGAAGGCAGAGCTGAAGTCCACAAAGAGCAGTCTCGCGTAGCTGTTTCCCCTCTCCAGGTGGGATAGAGTGGCGTGGAGAGTCGTCGCGATGGCGTCCTCTGTGGACCTGTGGGCTCTGTAGGCGAACTGGTATGGATCCAGGTTGGGCGGGAGGCGTGTGAGTATGTGGGCCCGGACTAGTTTCTCGAAGCACTTCATGATGATTGGTGTGAGTGCCACCGGGCGGTAGTCGTTTAGGCAGCTCACCGTGCTTTTCTTCGGGACTGGGATGATAGTTGAAGTTTTCAGACAGGGTGGGATGGTGGCCTGGGACAGGGACTGGTTGAAGATGGTGGTTATATGAAAGTCCCATTATTTTATTCTATTTATTCATATCGTTCTTGCCCTTGTTTTATATGAAAGTCCCATTATTTTATTCTATTTATTCATATCGTTCTTGCCCTTGTTTTATATTTTATATTTTATATGAAAGTCCCATTATTTTATTATATTTAGGCTATTCATATCGTTCTTGCTCCTGTTTTATATTTTATATTTTATATGAAAGTCCCATTATTTTATCCAATTGCTCTGATCAAATTGTATTTTGTCTATTTTATGTTGTTGATCTGGTGTGTTTTATTGTGTGATTCTGCTGTTTGTTTTAACTGTTGAAACTCAATGTTTGAAGCTGCTGTCTTGGCCAGGCTTCCCTCGGAAAAGAGATCATTGTGTCTCAATGGGACCGACCCTGGTTAAATAAAGGCTAAATAAAAAATAAACCTGCTCTTGTTAGTCCTGATCTTTTCATTCCCTCCACCATGTCCTTTCTTTCTGATGTATATTTCCTGCAGTAACAAGTACACTACTGTTTCTTCTACCTGACAACTGTCACATAATCCTGTAGGGAAGCAGTGAATATACACCAACAATACACAATATATTATCAAGTAGCCAAATAACAGAGCAGTGAATATAACACCAACAATACACAATATATTATCAAGTAGCCTAATAACAGAGCAGTGAATATAACACCAACAATACACAATATATTATCAAGTAGTCAAATAACAGAGCAGTGAATATAACACCAACAATACACAATAACAGTCAAACAGAGAAATAAAACGGCCGTTGGCTTCAACTAAACGCGCGCCTTACCTTCGGTCAGCACACCTGCCAGCACAGCTGCAAACTCCTCAACTTTCCCTCTTTCCCGCCAAGCCTCTCGTAGTGTCCCACGTGTCTGACAAACAGAAGTAGCCCCATAGTCTATTTGCTGAAGGCTGAATGTTACTGAAAAGTTGAGTTGTTCATGACAGACGAACAAGACACAGGGTGGGAAACGCGCGACGCAGCTGCCTCTAATGTAAACCTATAATATAGTGAGTTAATTAGTCTCTAATGTAAACCTATTATATAGTGAGTTAATTAGTCTCTTATGTAGGTGTGGTCGATGAATCCTATAGGTTGACACCTTAAACGACCGTCCTGATTGGATATCAATAATGATTGGTAAACAATTAGAATCGACCGTTCATGACTGCCACCTATTCCACAGCTCAACGTCCTCACAGTTTCGTATGCTAATATAATCTAATATAATACTTGTAATATATCATTTAAAAAATCATCATCTTCCTTCCTTCTTCTAGCATTGTGACTGCCAATGGCACCTTACATTAAACGTAGTCCTAGGCTACTTTATGCATGCATGTTGTAAATGTATTCATAAATGGACAGCCTACATTAAGGCAAAGTATTCCTTATTATTCAAAATGCTTACGGTTGGCCTGGGCATTTAATTCGTTCCTAGAGCGTAGAACTAGATTAGGCTACCTGAGAAAATTAATTCATATTTAATTAATAACAATAACATCGATGTTGTTGCATTAGATGTTGTTTTATTGGACATGATGAGGACAGTAGTAATCCACTATTACTAGTTGGACTGGAAGATCCATAGGATCACTGGTCAAAAGATTGCGTCATAATCAAGGGTTACCATGACAACGAAGCTGTCTGGGGACAAACTAGCAAGTTTGGATTGGAAGATAATCTTTTGACCGGTGTATTGCGTGACACATTATTATGACGTCATAACCATTTAATGCATAAGATGTATGCCAATCATCAACAACATTCATAAACGCTTTGTCTATCGAAGTGTATACACGTACACAGTGTAGGCTAATCTATGGATAGATTTCCCTAATGTGTTATAATGTCTAAACAGCGAGACCAGAAACGTGAGCGCTTCCGACGCTTCGTGGTGCCAGCCAGGTGCCAGTCACCAGTCACCAGTCATGTTAGCCCCAACAAACAAGCACTTGCGCTACCGCATGCATCTCCTGGAGTCGACATCGGAACTTGTTGGAGATGCGGTCATCGATGTCCAGCTCGGTGTGTTTGTCCTCTCCACGCTCCTGCTGCTCCTTACCTGGCTGATCCACCTGTGGAGAGATGGCACCCTAACCCTAACCCTTACCTGGCTGATCCACCTGTGGAGAGATGGCACCCTAACCCTAACCTGGCTGATCCACCTGTGGAGAGATGGCACCCTAACCCTTACCTGGCTGATCCACCTGTGGAGAGATGGCACCCTAACCTTTGCCTGGCTGATCCACCTGTGGAGAGATGGCACCGCGCGGCCGGCCAGAGAGGTAAAGCTGCGTCAATATTATTGTTGCGCAATGGAATTAGCGTTGGAAAGCACTGCTGGGCTCAGTGTTGGGGCTGGGCTCAGTGTTGGGGCTGGGCTCAGTGTTGGGGCTGGGCTCAGTGTTAGGGCTGGGCTCAGTGTTGGGGCTGGGCTCAGTGTTAGGGCTGGGCTCAGTGTTAGGGCTGGGCTCAGTGTTGGGGCTGGGCTCAGTGTTAGGGCTGGGCTCAGTGTTAGGGCTGGGCTCAGTGTTGGGGCTGGGCTCAGTGTTGGGGCTGGGCTCAGTGTTGGGGCTGGGCTCAGTGTTAGGGCTGGGTGTTTTGGCTGTGTGTTACGGTTGGATGTTAGGGCTGTGTGTTAGAGCTGTGTGTTATGGCTGTGTGTTAGGTATGTTTTAGGCCTGTATTAGAGCTGTGTGTTAGGGCTGTGTGTTAGGGCTGTGTGTTACGACTCTCCACGCCACTCTATCCCACCTGGAGAGGGGAAACAGCTACGCGAGACTGCTCTTCGTGGACTTCAGCTCCGCCTTCAACACCATCCTTCCAGACAGGCTAGTGACCAAACTACTAGACCTGGGTCTATCACACTCTATATGTGCGTGGATCAAGGACTTCCTGACCGACCGCCCCCAGAGGGTGCGGGTGGGCCCCCACACCTCCACAGCCCTCAGCCTCAGCACTGGGTCCCCCCAGGGCTGCGTGCTAAGCCCCATCCTCTACAACCTCTACACCCACGACTTCACCCCCGTCCACCCCAGCAACTACATCGTAAAGTTTGCAGACGACACCACCGTGGTGGGATGTATCTCGGGGGGGGACGAGGCGGCGTACAGGGATGAGGTAGAGCAACTGAGCAAGCTGTGCAAGGTTAACAACCTGCTGCTAAACAAGTCAAAGACCCAGGAATTCATCGTAGACTTCAGGAGGAAAAAGTCAGAGATCCAGCCCCTGCTCATCGACGGAGAGAGCGTGGAGAGAGTCTCAACCCTCCGATTCCTGGGACATCACATGCGGGATGACCTGGCCTGGAAGGACAACACAAAAGGCACCATCAAGAGGGCACAACAGCGGCTATACACCCTGAGATGCCTCAGGAAAGAATACAACAAGCAGGAGATACTGGTGGCCTTCTACCGCGGCGCAGTGGAGAGCATCCTCACCTACGGCATCTGCAACTGGTTCTACAGCTGCACAACAGCGGAGAGAAACACGCTACAGAGAGTCGTGAGAACAGCACAGAAGATCACCGGCGCCCCCCTCCCCTCTCTGGAAGAGCTGTACAACACACGCTGTCTCAGGAAGGCCTCCAAGATCTCCAGGGACCCGACCCACCCTGGGCACGTACACTTTATCAGGCTGCCCTCGAAAAGATGGTACAGGACCCCGGCCGCTAAGACAAACAGACTGAAGAACTGCTTCTACCACAGGGCCGTCAAGGCCCTGAACACAGCAAAGGCCTAAGTTCTGGGCCCAGGACAGTCTGGACGGATTGTATGGCAGCTAGTGCTGAGGCACAAACATGTAAATTTCAAGCCTGCAAACTGTGTCACTTTAAATAACGTGAAAAAATACTTTTGTGCAATATGACAACCCTAGTTGACTATCTGTGCAGTATAGTACAGTGGATTGTGTACATAGCCTTTATTTATGTAAACCAGCTCCTTACCTTCTTGTGATTTTATTCTTTTTCTAAAAGTTTTTTTTTTTTTTTCCTTTCCTAACACCAGGGGAGCCACCCCTCCTAAATGTCGTTGTTTGGTACCTGTACTGTAGAAATGACAATAAAGTCCATTCATTCATTCATTCATTACGGCTGTGTGTTAGGACTGTGTGTTAGGGCTGTGTGTTAGGCTGTGAAGGATGTGTGTGAGGGATGTCTGCTTTGTGTATTTCAAAGGCTAATCCTTACCCTCCCATGTTTGTGTTTGAACAGGAGGACATCATCAATGAGACACTCAAGTAAGTTCAGATCAATTATGATTTGTCATATTTCATAGCTAAATGAAAAAGGTTTGATAATAACAGTAACAGTTAGCCTGAATGAGAGCCCTGTCTGTGTCCTCCTGCAGAGAGAAGCTGAAGGAGCTCAAGGATGACTGGGACAAGACTCTGGACCGCCTGGAGTTAGGGATGGATACTCTGTACCCTGACTCCTCCTCTACTGGCTCCAGTTGCCCCTCCCTCTCTGAGCAGTCGTCCAGGTCCTGCTCCCAGACGCCCTCTACAAGCCCTGACCGAAGCCCTACCCCCAGACCAGATGGGGAGGCCGTGCAGTGGAGGCATTGCCCCCCAGAGGCCCAGCAACCCCCCAGGCGCCCCCTGGAGTCCAGCCAGAGTTCTGCGTTGCGTCGCTGGAGGCAGGCAGTACGGATGATCTGCATCATCAGGATGCTCCTCCCCGCCAGACTCCGATGCCCCCGCCACGCCGTCACGCACCCTCTGGCCACGACGTCGACCGTCAGGATAGGACCCCACGCGGTCACGCACCCTCTGGCCAAGACATCTACCGTCAGAATAGGACCCCTGGACTTCTGCCCACATGCCAAATCCCTGTGTGTGACTGCCAGCCACCTGATAACCAACCCTGACATTGAACGGAACACGACCACCCTTCCCCAGCCATGTGATACTGGTGACACCTCCCCCTCCCAGGGCCCCAGGCGGACGGACAGAGTGGTCTTCATGAACCAGGAAGATCGGTGGCGCATGGAGCGGAACCTGGTCTTTAAACAACTACAGGACCTCCAGATAAAGCCCACCTCATCTCAGGTCCAGCCCATCCACGCAGCCATGGGAGAACCCAGCCCATCTCATGTCCAGATGGGAGAAGCTGCCCCATCTCACCCCAGAGAGAAGCTGAAGGAGCCCAAGGAGGACACTCCGCTCTACACCCACCGCCTGCAGCTAGTGGACAAGACGCTGGAGCGGATGGATACTCTGTACCCTGACTCCTCCTCTACTCGCTCCAGTTGCCCCTCCATCTCTGAGCAGTCGTCCAGGTCCTGCTCCCAGACGCCCTCTACAAGCCCTGACCGAAGCCCTACCCGGTCCAGACCAGATGGGGAGGACGTGCAGTGGAGGCATTGCCCCCCAGAGGCCCAGCAACCCCCCAGGCGCCCCCTGGAGTCCAGCCAGAGTTCTGCGTTGCGTCGCTGGAGGCAGGCAGTACGGATGATCTGCATCATCAGGATGCTCCTCCCCGCCAGACTCCGATGCCACCGCCACGCCGTCACGCACCCTCTGGCCAAGACGTCGACCGTCAGGATAGGACCCCTGGTCTTCTGCCCACGTGCCAAATCCCTGTGCCAGACTGTCGCCACGGCAACGGAGAGAAAGCCCATCATGGTGTTCCTGCCGGCTGCTTCCATCCCCTTCATCTCCCAGGAGACCAGAGAGTACGTGGGAGACCTGGCACAGGACCTCCAGACAAAGCCCACCTCATCTCAGGTCCAGCCCACCCACGCAGCCCTGGGAGAACCCAGCCCATCTCAGGCCCAGATGGGAGAACACAGCCCATCTAAGGTCCAGATGGGAGAACACAGCCCATCTAAGGTCCAGATGGGAGAACCCAGCCCATCTAAGGTCCAGATGGGAGAACACAGCCCATCTAAGGTCCAGATGGGAGAACCCAGCTCATCTAAGGTCCAGATGGGAGAACACAGCCCATCTAAGGTCCAGATGGGAGAACACAGCCCATCTAAGGTCCAGATGGGAGAACACAGCCCATCTAAGGTCCAGATGGGAGAACCCAGCCCATCTAAGGTCCAGATGGGAGAACCCAGCCCATCTAAGGTCCAGATGGGAGAACACAGCCCATCTAAGGTCCAGATGGGAGAACCCAGCCCATCTAAGGTCCAGATGGGAGAACACAGCCCATCTAAGGTCCAGATGGGAGAACCCATCAGATCTCAGGTCCAGATGGGAGAACCCATCAGATCTCAGGTGCAGTCCACCCATGCAGCCAAGGGAGAACCCTGCCCATCTAAGGTCCAGATGGGAGAATCCATCAGATCTCAGGTCCAGTCCACCCACCCAGCCTGCCAGCCTATCTGGAACTATCAGAACCTGGTCTTTAAACAGCTACAGCACATCCAGGGCCCAGCTACAGCACCTCCAGAGTCTATCTCAGCTCAGGTGCAGTCTACCCATGCAGCCAAGGGAGAACCCAGCTCATCTAAGGTCCAGATGGGAGAACCCAGCCCATCTAAGGTCCAGATGGGAGAACACAGCCCATCTAAGGTCCAGATGGGAGAACCCAGCCCATCTAAGGTCCAGATGGGAGAACACAGCCCATCTCAGGTCCAGATGGGAGAACACAGCCCATCTAAGGTCCAGTCCTCCCACCCAGCCTGCCAGCCTATCTGGAACTATCAGAACCTGGTCTTTAAACAGCTACAGCACCTCCAGAGCCCAGCTACAGCTCCTCCAGAGCCCATCTCAGCTCAGGTGCAGTCCACCCATGCAGCCAAGCGAGAACCCAGCCCATCTAAGGTCCAGATGGGAGAACCCAGCCCATCTAAGGTCCAGATGGGAGAACCCAGCCCATCTAAGGTCCAGATGGGAGAACCCAGCCCATCTAAGGCCCAGTCCTCTCACGCAGCTAGCCAGACTATTAAGGAGGATGTCTCATCCAGCCCTCCTATCAGGGAGGTTCCATCTGCCATTCAGCCTATCAGTGAGGTTCCATCTGCCATTCAGCCTATGAGGAGGGCTGCAGCTCCAAACAAGGTGGGCTGGGTTCCCATCTGGAAGAAGAAGAAGAGAAGGACAGGTTGTTTTTTCTGAACCAGGAAGCTATTAGTCCGGGAGCCAAAGCCTGCTTTTTTGACGAACCTTGTTTTGTTGGGTAAAGTTTTTTTCTCTGCTGTTTCTTGTTGGTTGGATAAATACCTATTTTTCTGGGATTTGGGCATTTTGGGCATGAAGGGGTTAATATCTGAAAATGCTCAAGGGAGCACAGGGCACCCTCCTGTATGTTGAAGAGGAACCCCCAAGCAACAAGAAACAGCAGAAACATTTTTTATTTACCCGACAAAACAAGGTTCAACCCCTTGGCTCCGGACTATATTTATTTTATTGACCAACAGAAATTGTTTTGCGGCCATGTTGAGTTACAAGCTTCCTACGACATTAAGTGATTTTTTGAATTTTGAATATTGAATGTGACACCATAAATTCTAAAGAAGAACAATAAACGACAACAATGTCACGTGTGTATGTGTATGTGTGTGTGTGGGTATATGGGTATATGTCACGCAACTGTCATTTTCATCCTCAACACCACCTGAGGTGTACTGTCACTATAATAAATTAGCAACAAGGTATATAAACATGGTCATAAAGAGCAGCCTGTTGATTGGTCACCTGAGTTCACTGTGGGGGCGGAGCCTCAAGGAGGAGCTCCATGGGCAGACTGCTAAATAATAATAATAACAACAACAACAAAGTTATAATTATTATTATTCCCCCTATACTGTGTCTCCTAAGATTTCTACTTCCCCCCTTGTACTGTTTCTCCAGTGTCTATAAATGTTTTTCTTCTTCCATCACGACGACTGCCAATGGCCCCTGGCCTGAGCTAGATTACTCTTCTTGCAGGCCGATTCAGGACAACAGCACTCCCTCTCGTGTGATATTGCTTAAATATAGGTTAGTATGCCATTTCGAGCTCAGCCATAGTATGAATAGTAGGTTAGTATGCCATTTCGAACACAGCCATAGTATGAATAGTAGGTTAGTAGGTTAGTATGCCATGATGTCAATATCCAGCCCACCTTTTCATCTGTACTGTCTTTCTAACTTGAATACATCCATCTATGTTCACTGATTTAACAAGAGTATAGCGTATTTTGCTTGCATTTTGAATACAAGCTTTCTAGATGTTCCAAGTCAGGAAAGGTGTGTTCTACTGCTATTAAGCAGTTGTTTTTAATTACTGTCCAATAGCAATCACTATTACCTAGACACTTGTAGATATGAAAAGTGTGCTTTGGATAAGCAATACACCCGAAAGTCCATGTGGGTGCTGCTGCTACTACTATACCTTCCAATGATTTAATATCTACACAAGTCTAGGGTAGGGCCTTAAACCAACACAGCAGCATCAATTGTCATACTAATGGCCCTTGAAGATATTGTATTTCTTCTGGTCATTAAATGCCTACAATGGTGCAAATCTAAAATGGAGTCTGATGTATACACCTCTCCCCCTATGTAGTTATGTGTTTTTGCACCCTCTTGTGGACAAGATGAACACAGAGGCATTCAAGGTTTTATTGTACAACTACATGATGTGCAAAGCACCAGTAGTAAGACACCAATTCTATGACTGGATATCATGACACATCGACAAAACATTTACTCGTTCATTTCATTTTTAAAACAGCCTGTTTATTTGTCTTAAAAAATAAAAAATAAACTAAAAATGTTTACCATTTCATTTTCACTAATAGAAACAGTACGGAAGCACAGTCTTTGAGCATTTTTAGAGCTCTTCAAGTATGTTCATTCAGTTCATAGATTAATAATTTGTCTCTGTAGGGGGAGGCCGGTTGGCCAAGAGGGCGGGGTGGGGTGGGCCTTCTTATGTTTAGCGCCTTCCAGCATGGCACCCTGGTCCAATCAGGCCAAGCGTTACAAACTCAGCACAACCAATAGAAACATGTCAGGAAACCATTATGTCTTTGATCCATTGATGAGCATATTTGTTTCCATAGCAATGTAGTTGGTCTGAGAGTGTCAAAGGAGGCTGCAGTCCAACTCTCTACCCTTCTACCCGAAATGTGCACTCGGTTCACTTCCCTCATGCATTTAAAAGCATACAGTTAGATTAAGAACGGATTAGAGGGAGTTTCCACCATATCTCTTACACCAGTCCACCATCTAAATAAATCAGGAAAAATTAACGAGTGCACTTCAGGGAGAATCAGACGACAGCCAGAGATTTTGTGAAATGGGTTAAGACTTGGAGGATTAAAGAGAGAGAGTGAGACATGGAAGAGAGGACAATATATTGAACAGATAGCAGAGGAAGATATTATGGTTAGAGAGAGAAAAGGAAAGAAAATCACAAGGGGGACAGGGATGTGCATTACTATAAATGCCAGGTCATTACCATCCAAACCCAGTCACGGGGGAGAGAGAGAGAGATCTCAAAGATCTGCATTAAAAAGAACAAATACATTAAAAACCAATATTAACTGAATAAACAGTAACTCAGCAATAACATTTCTCCAGTGGGAAAACAACAACAAAAGTCTTCCACATGTAAACAAATCCACTCATTGAAGAGAGATATCAAGTGTGCAGTTCTCTCGGCTCCTCCTTTCAGCTATGCCTCCCCACCCCAACCCCCCCTTTGAGCTCGCTCAAAGCACTTGGAGCAGTGTATGAGTTTGATCCCCTCCCTCTTCATGTCTGGCATTAAGACAGCCCACCCCTGCAGGTCATCTGGGGTGCAGTAGGAAGCGGTCCAGGTACTGCGAGATGGCATCCCAGTTCCTCCAGAGGAAGGCAAGAAGGATGACGAGGAGCAGCGTAGAGAATGTGCGGCTGCGTGTCTTCATCAGGGGCACCACACAGTTGGCCACCGTGGAGACAAACACCAGCAAGACAGCCATGACACCCAGCAGAACGTTGATGAGTTTGCCCAAGAGAGTCCGCGCTGTGGCATTCTCTAGGCCTTCCAGCTGTACCACCTGCTGTTGCTGCTGCTGGAGCTCCATCTTAGAGATTCGCGTTTGGCAGGCCTCCAGCGCCTCCTACATGAGCAAGGGGGAGGGGGAGACATGGTTACTAAGAGCCCTGGTCACACACATCACAAACAATAAAACAGTCAAAAGGCATACAACTACAATACAAGGATGAGCAGATTACTTCAATGAACATGAAGATACTTCAGACTAAGAATGCTCTTTACTTTAGGGGATGGGACAGACCTGAATGTCTCTGGCTCTTTCATAAGATTGGTAGGCAATCTTCTCCTCCATGCTGGCCAGCTCCTGTTTTAGGTTCAGGATCTCATTCTGGTGTAGCTCTGTTAAGTCATTAAGTTGCTCCTCTAAACGTTCACACCTTAAAACACACAGAAGTCAAATCAAGACTTGAGGGTGTTGTTGAAATATACACATCATTAACTCTGATTCTTTCTAGTCTATTTTGTACTTGTAAGGTTTGGCTTTAGCCCCCAGGTTACCTATATCGTTCCTCCTGCAGGGCCTGCATGATCATGGTGTAGTCCCTCTGATAGTGGGACTTCAGGTTGTCAAAAGACTCCTCCAGTCGACTCTGGCTATCTCTGAGTTCTTGGACCTCGTGGAGCAGTGTGTCAAAGCCCGAGCTCTGAGCTTGCTCCAGGGTGTTTCCCTTAGAGCTGGGGGGACCACCGGGGGCCCCTGTGGTGCTGTTGGCCCCTGCAGAGCCCGATGTGGCACTAGAGCAGTCGTCTTCACTGCCATATTTGGGGCTGGACTGCAGTTGGCCACCACCCAGGGTCCTTGCTCCTCCAGCACCCATACCCTCGTCTCCTTGGGGGTCATCCATGGAGTCCTTGAGGGAGGAGATGTTGTCTGCACTGCCAAACTTGTTCCGGATGAGGGAAGCGATCTCTCTGGGCTTGGACACAACAGCCACACCTGCAGAATGTGTGGCCTGGGAGAAGCTGGAGAGGCCACCTGTCACCTGTTAGGAAGCAGAGTTTAAGGGGACCAGTGAAGAAGCTAACGACAGGAGATAAACAAATTATGTATGCATAATGATGTAAGCCTATTCTAGACCCCTGCGACGTTTTCCTTCAATTGGGACTGTGACCTACCCCCTTCGTCTTGTCCGGTTTGTCTATCCTTATGTGTGCTGTTGTCGTACTCTATCAAGCCCATATATGTTATATGTTAAAACTTAACGAATGGGATACCATACCCCATCAACCCCGCTTGGACTATCCCTGAACCAGGAGGGAACGCGACCGGAGCACGCCAGGAACTAAGGTATGCCTCTCCCCTTACCACCTTACTCGGTGGTGTCAAACTGCCAACTGAGCTTACCTATACGTCTGTGTCTGGCCTCGGCCCAGTATGTTAACGAGCCGTTTCCATTGTTTACTGATGTATATGCAGAGCTTGTTGGGTCGTAACAGTAGAAATAAGAGGTGTATAGCTTGGAAGGTACATACATAGCTTACATAGCTGTAAGGACAGCACTGAAACACAATTTTTGTTTTCAAAGTGACAGACAGCACATACCTTTGCCCCAACATCTTTGAGGCCCTGGTGCATGTCTCGCAGCACGTCTTTGGGCTGACGCGGGATGCCATTGTGCTCCACCTCGTGCAGCTTACGGTGGTAGTGCTCCAGCTTCCTCTGCAGCTGCTGGATGGTCTGAGCCGACTTCTGGTTCTTCTTCTCAAACACCTGTTTGATGCGTGCGCTCTGCTGCTTGTCTGCATTGTTGGCCAGTTTAAGGTACTCGGCCACATTGTCGTCACGCGCTGTCTGTTCAATCTTGATCTGCTCTGTGAGCTTGAGAATCTTCTGTTGTAGTTGGGCGATGGCCTGTTTTGTACGCTGGGGGTCTGGGGTACTGTCCACTGCATCCATCCCATATCCATCAGCACCATAGGAGAGGGCATTAGGCGACACAGCAAGGCCCAATCCATCATAACGATCCAGCTGACGAGAAGAAAAGGAGAGGGAGAGAAAAAGAGAGAAGAAAGGGAGAATGGGAAAGAAAGGAGGAGAGATAAATAATGTGTTGAAATGGGCAAGAAGGTTAATGAATAGTAGAAAAGTTGAGAAAATACCAAAGAAAACTGCACCAGAAGCCTGCACCTCACCAGCTGTCATAATACAGGTCTCAATAAAGGACAAAAGCATCTCCCTTAAATTTGCTGTTGGCTTTTAAAAGAGGGGCAGAGGGGAGGCTGTTGATACTCTCTCCACTCTTAAAATGACAGACTGTGTTAAGTCACTCAACCACAGCACAGTCAAGACTACTCTAGTAGTCTGATAGCTGCTCTTGTAATGGAAGTTAATTACACAGGGTGATTACCATCTGACAGTGGCATAATAATTGATAATAGATTACCAATTAATCAATTAAACTTTATTTATATAGCACAAGTCATGCATTGAATGCAACTCCTCCTTCACCAAAAGTGCTGAACATAAAAACAATAGTAAATAAACCACAATACAATAAAACAAGAGGTAGGAGATAAGAAGAATAGACATAGTAATAAAACCAGGGGGGTATTTCACATAGGTTGATAACTAAATCAGCGATTAATTGAAAAAGCCTGGTTAGAGTTAATGTCGACTGTGATTCAAGACTCAAGTCATTCCAATAACACAATTCAGCCTCGCCAGCGCTAATTCTGTTCAGGCTTGGAAATGCTCGCTTTGGGCGCGCGCACAGAGTAATAAGCAGCCCAGAACAGCCGATTGTTGAAAAGAATGAGTGGAAATGAGAGAGCAGCACTGTGTCCCTTGCAGCACGGGAACACGCCCTGCTGATGGAGCTTAATGAAGATGAAAAATAAGTACCGTAGTAATCACCAAAAAGGGCAATACTGCCGCAATTAATAAGACGAGGGAAATGACTTGGCAAACAATTTGCTGACAGATTAAATACGTACGTTATACTAACTAGCCCCTACTTATTGTTTTATTTTTATTTTTTTATAAATGAACCTTCACTACTGTAGTTATATTATCATCAGGCTAAACAATATCAGATTGTCAGGATGGCAGAGTGGTGTAAGGCTCTGCATCCAGTTCAGTGTCCTTTTAAGGCATGGGATCGAATCTCGCTTCTGACATGCACTTTTTATTGCATTTTGTTGTCTGACACTTGTACTCTTCAATAACAATAAAGTTGAATCTAATCTAATCTAAAATGTATGTTTAAAATGATGGTGTAGGCTAATTTACTTTGGTGTAGGCTCACCTTCTCCGAGATAATCCATCCACCTGACATGTGTGGCATATCCAGATGCTGATTAGACAGCATGATTATTGCATAGATCACCCAAAGTAATGTCCCTGCAGGCAACAGCAGCTGTGAGTATAGTTGCAGCTCCCTTTTTGACTTGTCTACAGAAGTGGGAAGAACTATAGTCCGGGGAAGAGGCTTCAATAAGAGCGGCTGGTCTGTCCGTGCTGAGCCAGGTTTCAGTTAAAAACATACAGTATAGTTTATGCTCCGTAATAAGGCCATTAATAAGAAAATTCTTATTAGAAAGTGAACGTGTATGTGTGCCATATTACATTTCTCTGGGCTGTTACTTTGAATCAGTTTACTTTTTAAAGAGACTGACATTAAGTTGTTTCTATTAGATCCTAAGACTGGTCTATTGCTGACCATTGTATTATTACGGTGGGAGATGATAGTGCCAATACAACAAACAGTAGGGCTCTCATGCGGACATGTGCAGTCAAAAGCGTTAAGTCCTAGCTTACCCACATTCTGCTTAAAAGCTTGGTGGTGTCATCATTGTGAGAGGACTGGAAGTGGTATGCACGTTGGGTAATGAGGTAGCCTTTATCACAGATACATGGCAGGAACTGAAGGGGTACTGAACCAACTGTCTACTAGTAGTATAGTATGATACGATAACTAAGATCTAAATTAATAGAATAATGTTTATTTCCATACAATGTAAAGAATGTCAAATTGAAATGGCCTTAAGTAACACCAGTAAGGATCATTCTGAAACCCGAAGAGCCGAACAAGCCGCTACTTGAATATACTGAGTATACTCAGAGACAGCGATAGCTACATTTAGCAAGGCTTAGAGCACATACTGTAGTGACCAACCACACACAGGCAATCTTTGAACTGCAATGACAGCTCAATTATCTACTTACTTATTTATTCAGTGACTTCCAACGATAGCAAGTGAAGTTCATTATTATCAGCTATTTAAAAATCTAACTTCAATATGTGAATTACATTGTCATGAAACACTGTGGAAATTGTTAAATCGGACCGTATTTCAGATGCATTTCCATTTAAATGTATATAGGTTTTTTGAGTAGGTTGTTTTTTCGATTTTAATAAAAAAGCTTTCATTTACCGGTACATAACTCAGCGCAAGCAGGCAAAACACAGCACCAAAGCAACCTATATTCCCATGTTATGGGGTTGTGTTACAATTTGAGGGCATGCACAGTTTTGAACGCAGAATGACATGTCGCTTAGCTGTTGCGCACTTACGTTTGTGTGCTTGGGTTGGGTATAAATTAGGCCTTTCTTATTCTGTTGGCTGCTGCCTAAGGAGTGAAGGGCCTTGGGAAGACTCACCCGGTCAGGCTCCTCAGTGGAGTGGTACCCAGAGGTCAGCAGCATGTCAGCCAGGGCTGGGCTGCTGGGCGTGTCTGTGGTGGAGGAGGAGCGTGGGCGGCCAGCCTGCAGCAGCAGCACCTCATGGGTACTGCGACGGTGAATCTGGGGGCTGCCTTTCTGGGGGGGTTCCCCGCCCCCCCCCGCCTTGCTGCGGCGGCTCTGCAGGCTGGTCCCTCGCTTCATCATGGGAGGCGCGCCTCGGATCTGCTGCAGCACACGGCTCAGAGCTGCAGGAGGAGCGGAAGCAGCGTGGGCGTCAGAGTCCGGAGGAGGAACCGAGGGGGCTATGGCTTCCCCAACCTCTGGCCCTGCATCAGAGGGCTCAGGGGCGGGGGCACCCGTGGAGGAGGAGGAGGCGGCGGCGTCGTGTGGGGAGATGGAAGAGCGCCGGCGCTGCGGCTGGAAGAGCTGCTTCAGGCCATGACCCAGCGCACCCATGTTCTCCAGGGCATTGTGGGTGATTTTAGACAGGCCATGCTCTGACTCTGACGCCCTCCTGCCGACCTCCGGCTCCGCTCGGCCTCCCATGTCCGGCTCCTCTGGACTTTGCTCACTACTTCCCTGATCCATTAGGGGCGCCAGGCTCACAGGAAGAGTCAACTTGGGGGTGCGGGGGTCTAGCTACGCCCCGCCGCCACACCCCCTATGAGAGGCGGGTTCAAAGCCGGAAAGTAGGGGGGTGGCACTCAGACGGGCCCTGTGAGTGTACATGCATCTGCGTATTGGCTCAAAGTCATGCTCGTCTAACACAGAAGGAAAATAAGGAAAATAAAATGGATTATGACATGCAGCAGTAAATAATGGACATAATAAACAGCAGAATAAAAAAAAAATCCAAACAGCAGCTATTGGGTTGGCTTTGGGACATGGAGTCTTGACTTTTAAGTTAACTCTTATGTTTCTTATTACTTTTGTCCAAATTAATTTTGATGTTCTGAACATTTTCTGTAATAAATGTATCCAGATAGCAATTAATCAGAATTCATTTGAGCCAAACCACAGGTCTCAGAGCCAATAGACTAACACAACAATACTAAACTATTAAAGAAGGCAGTGTACAGTAACAACGGATGTCAGGCAAAAAATATTACATTTCCAAAAACAATTTCTGAAATGAGCATGTTTATTTATTTTTTCCAGTTTACAACGCATTTCATAATTTTTCTATAGGCCTTTAATGGGTTATGTTCAGGATTTCTAAACCAATAGTCAGATAGTTCCTTACCTTAGTAGTCTATGGGCCAAGAGAAACTTTAATCTATGGTTCAGACTCCACGGTTTATATAACCACCCCTAACAAAAAAAACAATGGGAGTGATGGCGGCTCAAAAATATAGTTCTACATTTGTGGTTAAATCACCTCAAAATAACTTCCAACCATGTCAGACAGTTTTATTTTAGGTGATTGTGGCCACAAATGTTGAACAAAAACTGCTGACGTTGGTAGAGGCAGTTGGCAGTTTAAACAACACTGAACCATGGATTCAAGTTTCTCCTGGCCATTGGACTTTCAATGTACTGTAAGGGACTATCTAACTATAAGTTGACAAATCGTGAACCAACCCATTAAGTGTCATTCAAGACAACATTTCAGAAAATATTTATTTAATAAGTGGGTAAAAAGATATAAAGATTTGGATGATGGTTAAAAGTACAAATAGCATGAAAGAAAGTAAGCAATGAATGGAGCACTAAGTAAAGTGAATATCCTTTCAAATGATGTTATCTGACAGTGCCAAAAGTTCCACCATGATTTCCTTGTAGAGCTTTGGTCTCAAAATAAATTAATAATAATAATGTGCGGAGAGGTGTGGCATATAGGACTACTCCAGAGGTTCTTTGGGTCAGGGTGGACGATTTAAGCTAGGGCCTAAATAAAGACAGTCTCACTTATCAACAAGAGAGACAGAGACAGGCAGAAAGATAGAGAGAAAGAAAGAGAGAAAGAAAGAGAGAAAGAGAGCGAGAAAGAGAAAGAGAGAGAGAGTGAGAGAGAGAAAGAGAGTGAGAGAGAGAGCGAGAGAGAGAGAGAGAGCGAGTGAGAGAGAGAGAGCGAGAGAGAGAGAGAGTGAGAGAGAGAGCGAGAGTGAGAGTGAGAGAGCGAGAGAGAGAGAGAGAGAGAGAGAGAGAGTGAGAGAGAGAGAGAGAGAGAGAGAGAGAGAGAGAGAGAGAGAGAGAGAGAGAGAGAGAGAGAGAGAGAGAGAGAGAGAGAGAGACAGCTTACCATCCGTCCAGCTTCTCCTCTTCTGACTTACAGCTCAGGGTCAGCTGCAGAGGAAGTCAACATCAGATGAACATCACAATCAAACTATGGAACCAACTACATACAAATAAACTATGGTTACAGACTCATGCTAAATTACATTATCAAACTATAAGAGAATCAGAGAGTACACACTTTAGGTCTCTTTGTTGAATTCTAAAAGGAATTCTGACTCCTAAAGCTGCAGGATGAGCTGTCCAGCATCCAGACAGTGGAGATCTTTACTGCCTGATCAAAAAATGTGATCTGGGCCTTGCTACCTAATTAACTCTATGTCTTTGAAGCCTTACAAATGTGTGCTTCATAACAGTGTATCCATACGTTTCATAAATATTCAGAAGAACGAACATGGTTCAAAGCAGAAGAGGTGGTATGGGGCACCATGAGTGTTGCAGTAAGTAGTAATGAGGGACACACAACCTTCAGACATGCTATGAGCCACACTAATGGAGCCTCTGACGCAGTGAGCTAAGAGCCTGCGTTGAGTCAATGGCAGACGGTGCAACCATACCATTGGGCAGTTTGCCCAATCAGCACAAAACTAAAAGGAGAGACATAAACAGCACTCAACACACGGTGGTCCAGTGTCTCGACACTCACCAACAACAACAACAATCCTGATACTAGGCTAATGTTTCCATCACATTAGGAGATCTGCTCTGTAGGCAGTTTCTGCCATTCTATCCCTTTTCATCAATCTTATTCATTGATTAAATAACACAGGCAAAGCCACAGGATAGCAGAGTAGCACTAACAATGAAGAGAAAGTATCCCAGACTTAGATTGAAGTACGGATTGAGAGATTGTTGATGACTTGATTCCCCGACACCACAGCAAGTAGGCCTACACTGACATGTTCTACCACAATACAGTCAGAATTATATTACCTTTCCTGATCCTACTCAAAGAGCAACTATGCAAACTAATTTATGTTAACAAATAACAACTATACAGCATCAATAGTAAAAAGAATAGAAAAGCACTTAAATGCTAACCACAAACTTCAACATCATGTTCAAATTGAAAAGATTGGCTACATATAGGCCTAGGCCTCTCTCCAGGCCAGATGTCGCTATGTGAATACTGAGAACAACAGGTGAGTAGCGCACACTGACAGATACAGAGAGTGACATACAGGTTTCACTGAGGCCTGAAGGTAATACAGTGCCAAAGTGGAGTCTGACTGTGTTACGCATGGTAACAAAACTATTAATTGGGCACTTCCATTAGATTACCCAAAGCAAGACTTAGACATATAATCTGCGCATTTATTGCAGAGGAACAGGGTGACTGACATGGAGGAATGAGGATGTGTTATGCATGCATTATTAACCAGACAAACAGGAGTGACTCGAAGACTCAGCACACCTACTGTTTGTCACTGTCCACAGGCCAGAAACAAAGCATCTATGAACACCCTCTCACAATAGGCTTAGGTCTACATCCACAAATAGACTAAAGCACTAAAGTACTTTATAATCCACATCTGTATGGCACACAGACATCACAACTCGGATAAACACCCAGACACAGACACAGACACACACAGTCCCTCGTCCTCCTCTAGGGCTCAGTATTTTCACTGTCTGAAGTGGGTCAGCCAATACTCGCCTCACTCTCTCTGCCATGTGCACGCAGCCTTCCAAGGTCACGCCAGCTAGTGTGTGGTGTTGTGTATCTGTTTACAGCCTTATACTGCCTGTGCCGACATTGATAAGACCCATGCACCACATTTAAAATATATGTATTTGTCTATCAGACCTAGTGCATACTACTTTCACATGGCATTTACCGCCTCCAGAGTAGTTTCTAAAGTATGAAACATTAGCGTTTGTTTATGTTAGCTTTTAAGGTGAATAGGGAAGATGCAACTTGCCATTGGTCAGCTATTGGGACGCATACCTTCAGTCCTGATCATCAGCAGGCCTACTGTGATTTTTCTGCATTGAACAAAATGATGGTAATTTCCAAATCCAATTCCTCTGAACAGTCTTTCCAAACAAAATACAGCTGGGATGTCCTTCAAACGTCAACTATTTCCATGAACGTTTAAAAATATCACATGCTGCAATAGAAAGATGGAGAATAGTAAGAGCAGATTTTCAATCACATCTTTAAACTGACATGCTCAGGAATACATTGGTAGTATCAACAACAACACAGTGTCAGTATAATCAGTCACATTATCTAATGTCAAGCTCTCAAGATACTTTTACTACATATTATATATACAAATAAAATGATATTCAGAGAGTTGTTGACATGGATAGGACCATTTGGTGTCTCAATAGAAGAGGTAACAGCTAGGCCAAAATAGAAAATAATGATCAACTCATCGAGTCGTCATCTCTGACTTCAAGATATTTTCGAATTAATAAACGGCCGTGTTTTTGTTTAACATCGGAGACATCTTAGCAGCACAGAAACTCTCAGCTTGTTAGCTAGTTACATTAATCGGATAGTGTTAATCAGATGAAAGGCCCGTTGATACATGTGCTTCTCACAGTGAGTCAGTGTGGTATTGTTTACACCCAAAGAAGTGCAAGCCAGAACAAAACCCATACACAAGTATCTAGCTAACATGAGTTAGTCATAAACATGTCTAGTTGTCTAGCAGCTTGCTAGCTGAGGCTGAATGACAGACGAGGCTCAGCCTGTCAGTGTCACTCCACCACCACCCTAACCCATCACTGGCATCGGGATGAACTGAAGCTCTGTTTAACATTCTAGCTGAATGACGTTGACTGTAGCGGTGTAACGCTAGACTAGCTATCGTTGTCAAATATAATCAGATAAAGACGCATAGACATGTAACCGGTCTAGCTAGGACAGCTAAAGCTAACATGGTGTTGGACCAGTGTCGTGGGTTTACGCCACCACACATCCCGACGTCGCACAGAGTCGTGACACCGCAGGTCCATAACAAGCTAACTCTGGATGGATCTACCCTACGTTCAATGAACACAGTCCCATGGAGCTACAAGATCTCTGTTCAAATGAGTCAGCCTTAAGTTAATGTATAGCTGGCTACGGCTAGTTAACATGAGACACACCCAGGTCGTGTCCTTGGCTGGCTGAGATTTGGCAGATATACTGTCATCAGCTAGCTAGATTAGCTAGTACATGTGAACTATATTCATCTGGTCTGAGACGTAGGCGGGTAAAGGCACATTGTCGGAAAAAATAATAAACATTTTGGCCACAGCGTGTAGCAACTAGTTAGCTGTCTGATCATCTACCCCCCACTCACTCGCTGACCCCGCGTGTTGACTAGGGCCAGAGCCCAGAGCCCAGAGCCCAGAGCAGACCCAGAACCTGTCACAGAGGAAACCATCTGCACCCAGACAGCCATGTCTGTCTGTCTGTCTGTCTGTCTGTCAGGCTAGCTAGCTAGCTACACCGTTAGCGAATGTTAGCAGGGCAGAACAGGTTGGTTGGCAGCTAGCTGAGCTGGTTGTCAGGTTGAACTAATGTTCATGAACAACACGTCTCTTTGGGGAAATATCTACCACGACAGAGGGACCCATCTCCTTAAAGCACTGCTGCTTTAGTTCATAAATCAAAACTGTAAGGCTTATTTACAGGTTTCAACTTACATGGACGCTGAGCGGATTGTGCTGATGACCGTTCATTTCTCCCGATGGATGGAACACTCCCACGGTGACGTCAGAGAGGATGGAACACTCCCACGGTGACGTCAGAGAGCGTGTTGATGGAACACTCCCACGGTGACGTCAGAGAGCGTGTTCAACGCAGGTCGCGATGGGGGCAAAGAATGTGCACATCACTTTTTCTTTGAGACTGCTTACTTTCACAAAAAAGTGGCACCAACCAAAATATTTGAATGTTTTTTTGCACTAAGAAATCTAATTTGGTATGAAGGAGGATAGGTAGCGTGTGTGTGTGTGTGTGTGTGTGTGTGTGTGTGTGTGTGTGTGTGTGTGTGTGTGTGTGTGTGTGTGTATGTGTGTGTGTGTGTGTGTGTGTGTGTGTGTGTGTGTGTGTGTGTGTGTGTGTGTGTGTGTGTGTGTGCGTGTGCGTGTGTGTGTGCGTGTGTGTGTGTGTGTGTGTGTGTGTGCGTGTGCGTGTGCGTGCCCTCAGTGGTAGTGGTCGTCAAATGGGGGGCTGCTGGGACATGTTCAGGGAACATTAGGTTTTGCGGGAACATGGGGTATTGTGGGAACATGGGGTATTGTGGGAACGTGGGTGTTGTGGGAACATGGGGGTATTGCAGGAACTGCAAATTAAACTTAGCAGGGGCACAGCAGTGCCCTCAGTGGTAGTGGTCATCATCAGAGGGTCAGTTGCTGGGACATGTTTAGGGAACATTCGGTACTGAGGTAGAACTGAGGATACTGAGCAGGGGGCACAGCAGATGTTGTGACTGTAAGAATGGGTCCTGAAGGGCGGGAGGTTTGAAGATCCCCATCAGCTGCAGGGAGCGCAAATGCCAATCAGGCTAAAAGAAACCACAGAACCATAATCAACAGGAGGGTGCAATTATTCCCTGCCAGTTACACTTGTGACCACAAGATGGCAATGTTGATTGTACCTTCATCTCCATGCAGGACCCATTGTTAGATGCTGTTAGAATTAGTCCTTCAGAGTATGAATCAAGGGTAAATCCACAATGTCCACAAACTGATCGAAGGGGCTCCTACATAGCCTACCAGACACTGAACGACATTTTTTAAATTACGGTACATATCAGGACAGGCAAGACTTTCAGCTGTACTAGTGTTAATTCTACCAAGTGCAGCTGTAACCGGCTCGGCCTGTCTCGAGTCGACTATGAATGAATGAATGAATGAATGAATGAATGAATGGTCTTTATTGTCATTGATATAGTACAGGTACCAAACAACGAAATTTGGGAGGGGGGGGCTCCCCTGGTGCTAGGAAAGAAAAGAAAAAAAAAAAAAAAAAGAAGGGAAAGGAGCTGGTTTACATAAATAAAGGCTATGTACACTATCCACTATACTATACTGTACAAATAAAACACTGTGCTGTACTCTATGCTATGCTATACCTATTCTAACATGTCCTATTCTCTGCAACCTTATGTACCCTAGGGTTGTCATATTGCACATAGTGTTATTGCACATTCATTTAAAGTGTCGCAGTTTGCAGGCTTGAAATGTTCACAGTTGTGCCTCAGCACTACACCTGCACTACACCCAGGGCTGGACTGGGACAAAAATTAGGCCCTGCCATGTGGCTCAGACCGGCCCAACACAATCGGTCCGACACCGCCGATCAACATGCTGGCAGTCTGTTGAATATACCATTTGTAAAAACCCCTATAGAGCGGAGTAAGTGACAGGGACAGCAAGTATACCAATGCAAGTGTGAACCAGTGTACTCACTCACTGTTGACGTACTCCACGGTGATGAGACATGGCTGCTGTGCTGAGCAAACAATACCCATACTCAATACTGTTAAGTAGTTGTATAACAAAAAGCTCGGCAGTCATAGGAATAATTACTATTATTTATTAACATTTTAATACTGTTAAGTAGTTGTATAACAAAAAGCTCTGCAGTCAGAGGAATAATTACAATTATTTATTAAAATTTTAAATACAAACAATATCAAATATCACTCAATATAACACCACTGTAAAAAAATTGCAGACAATGCAATAGGGAAGAGAGAGAAAGACACACACTGTCGTCCCACTTGTATGCTGCCTCGTTCTCCACATGCCTGTAGCTCAAGCCCCTCTTGCCTATCACCTTCACCACATCCACAACACACTCCAAAACCTGGCGTTTCTTTCTTACTTGCTGCCTATGAGCAGACATCTGACTGCCAGCAAACTTGCTCTGGATATCTCCTTTTCTACTTCTTAGAAAATAGGCTTCAGCACACTTTCGGTGTGTAGCACTCTTTTCATGCTCCTCCACATTCTGTTGCGCACGTCTCCATCCTGTCATTCCAGTAATACATTTTCTGGGGTCAGTGCTATTGCCAAATGCCATACAGACAAAACAAAACAATGTATGCTGTTCTTCGCAATATGTGAGCCACTTCCTACTGGTGCCATCTGCACATGTGAAATACTTTTGTGCCGCTGTATTTTTGGTTCTCTGCTGAGGGTGGTAATCTAAAAAGTGATCTAGCATGGAAGGCTCAGGACAGGCAAAGTAATTGAAGTCCTGAACGTGGCACTCTGTTTCCTCTGTCTCATCTTTTTCTCTCTCCTTTTCCTCTCTTTCCCTGACACTCTGCTTTTCTGGGGAGGGCAGCAGCAGCTCAACCTGGTTAAACAAGACATGGACAGAGAAGTAAACTAACTGGTTGTCAAAATCAGCAAAGTTCTCATTTACATGTACACACAGGCTGCATGATTGCATTATGTTACACCAGAAGCCCAGTCATTTCAAATGGAAGGTTGCAAGACAACATTATTGGGTTGCAGCAGACTGCATGAGTTTTATTTCTCCATGCAATAAAAAGCATTCATTAGTTCTGAACTAGGCTAGTGTAGATTTTTTTTTAAATAGTTTTATTTTCAAATAAAAAGTATTATTAACACCCATTGTTGGTATTGCATTTATGTCAGTGACAGTGATACCTCAACTTGCTAGCTAGCAACAAAATAGAAAGTCACAAAATGCAGAACACCCCCATCTAACGTTAGCTATAGAGTCCACAGCCAAGCAGCACTAACGTTACACCACGAGAGAGATCACTGTGTGTGCATGAATTCCAGCCAAGTCCTGGTGAAGCGCAATGCAATCATGCTGCCTGTACGGGTTAGCATAAGTCATAAGACATTCTCTGCTGCTGCTCCCTTAATCTGGCCAATGCAAGCGACTAACATAACTTTGCTTTTGTAAAACCAAGTAACAACATTGCTTACCTCTCTAGCTGTGTCCTCTGTCTCCTCCTCAATTGCTAACGGCACATCAGTGCTAACGTTAGTTAGCGGAAAAGATGTTGCTGTGGCAGCCGCAGCTGTAGTAGGCCTAGCCCCCACAGTCGATGCAGAGAACATATCTGTCAGTTTCTGACATTTTGAGGCATCCTCTGCTGGCTTCTTACTTTTTTTCTCCCTAATTTTCTGGGCACCCCCTTTCACTATCTTATCTACGGACATGACACTGCACTTGGGTTGTCGGCCGAGGGATCAGAGTGGGGGAGGGGGCCGATGGACAGCAGGTGTGTGATTGGGCCAGCCCATGTGTTAGTATAAACGGGGGCCGCCGCTTGATTCAGCGCTATTTTGGGCCGCGCATTTTTTATTTTTTATTTTTTACATTTTGGGGGGGGGGGGTCAGGCGGCCCGACCGGCCCAAAACTAGCGCGGCCCATCTGCCAGCGGGCAGAAAGATTGTATGGCCAGTCCAGCGGTGACTACACCTAAAGTACACACCAGCACTACACCTGACTACCTGCGTTGTGTCCCGTGCTGACCGACGCTGATGTGTACTTTAGGCACTTTTAATCTGTACAATGCACACAAAAATAATGTTGTCATGAAACATCAAACCATGGAGGTGTCTTCTCAGCACGAGTCAACCTCTCTCCGTCTTATAGAATATAGACTGCATGTTCAGCTCTCCCTCTAGTTAGCTGAATGGGTGAATCTTCTGCTTACTCCGGCAGTGCGGGTGAAATGATGAGACTTGACACAATTCGCTTTGGTTTTCCTTCTTCCTTAATTAAACAGATTGTAAAACTGACAAAACACATCGATCCATTAGTACATATAACAACCAAACAGTGAACGAACTAACAGAAAAGATTTAACAAAACGCAATCATTCAGAGCTCAACTCACCAACTCCCATCTCTCTCTACAACTAACCTTCCGTTTCCCCTGTCACCCAGATCACACTCATTAAGCCCGCCCCCATTTCTATCTAAGCCAATCACTCTCCGCATGCATACTTTTAACCAATCACAAATCAAACAAATAAAATAACCTCCAAATGAACTACCCTCCCATGGATTAGCCAAACACCTCCCACTTGGTCCATTGGTCCTTTATGCCTAAATGGACCACAACTTTCCCTCTCTTTAATAAAGTTATTTTTACTGCTCCTCCACGGGAAGCAGCATGACCACCCGCCTGACGTCTCGGTCGAGCGTTGGGAAGAGATCGCGGCCTTCGCTCCTTCTTCGTCCTGAATCACCCACGCCTTCTTGCGCATCTTCAATAGAGTGCCAGCCAACCCCTCGTGGTTCGCCTTATGGGCCTCCCTTGCCAACAGAGTGCTGATCCATGCAGTGTAGGGGACAAGTGGGATTCCCACCTCCTTCGCCTCCTGGATTCTTCCGGAACACACCAGCAGCCCCGGCCCTTCGACCTTCTTAACTACCAGTCTGTCCCAAGTCGTTTTAGGAAATTCTGTTCCATCCTGTGCAGCCAGACACAGGTCGCGGAAAGCTGCGTTTAGCTCCTGGACGCCGAGGCTAACTCCGCTTCTTGTCTCCCTCGGGCGAGTAGCCTCCCACTTTGCGTCTTCTGGAGCCCTCCTGCAAACCAACCACTGCCTAACAGCTCGCCGGACCCACCCAACTACCCGAATGAGCCTGCCTATTTCACTGAAGCGTTCTGCCTCAATCAGGTCCATGAGAGCAGCGCCCCAGAGCCTCTCCCTCTCATGCTCGGGGTCCCTGGAACTCCCAACCGGTGTGGATGTCCCCTTTGCATTCGCTTCTTCCTCAGCTTCCCCCGCCTCGTCCTCTGCGGCCTCTCTGATTGGGTCATCCTCTGAACTGTTGTTTTTACTTTTCTTGCCCTTCTTGGTGGTTGCCTGATCTTCTGCCTCATTCTCATTCTGCTCTCCGTCCTGCTCAGAGCTCCTCTTCCTTTTCTTCTCCTTCCGTGTCTCTGTGCCAGTCTCCTCTTCCTGCTGGTCGTCTGTGCTACCGTTCTGCGGACCTTTCACTTTTTCCCCGCTCTTCATCTGCCTGGCCTCTTTGCGTTCCCGCTTGTTAAGTTTCTTCTTGCCAGGGGCCGGCTCCTCTGAGGCGCCGTTCTGATGTGGCTGTTGGCTCCCGTTAGTCTCGGCCTTGCTGTCAGCTGCTGGCTGCTTGGACTCCTCTGCGCTGCTGGATGCTGCTGAACAGATGTCCCAAACCTTGTCATGCAGATTAGATTGGTGGATTTTCAGGCTGTTCCTCATCCAGTTCTGGATCTTTGCCTTCTTTCGTGGAACATTATCATAGGAACTGACTTGGTTGAGCACATCCTTCAACTTGGCACTGATTCCTGGTTTATTGATGGCGTCTTGAATTTTCTGAATCCACTGTTGCTGTTTGACATCGCCTTTATTTGACTTGGCCTCATATCCTTTGCCCCCGTACTTCTGATCCTCGGTGATGCATTTGACATGTTCCTTATAGTCGTTACCCCAGAAGTCTTTCCCGCAGTCTATACATGAGAGAACTTGACACCCACGGCACATATTCACGTGCTTATCGACTTCCTTTTCCTCTGCGAGAGTCATCTCTTTCCCGCCTGGTTGACAATTTCCGCAGCGATACCCTCCGCATTTTGGCTCGCACGCGGCGCCGATGCTATCCCAGCTCCACCACTCGAGGACCTCTTTGCTGCTTGCAGCTGTTCTCCCGGTCCTTTCATGACCTTGCGGCTTCTGGTCTCCATCCTCTTCTTTGGCGCTGGGCGTCTTGCAGGGGATCTCCTCAAATCTTACTGCCTCCGTTCTCAGAGAACGCGCAAAGTGCGTCTGGGAGTTGTGTGCGGATCTTTCCCAACTTTCAAACAGGTCTGGGTGCGTTCCTCCCACGGTCTTCCCCAGAGGCCCGTACCACAGCACTAAGTCTCCCGTCCTTCTTATTCACCGTGGAGCGAGTCGTCCCTCTCGGTGGCTGATCAAGAGCTCGATTTCCTTAGGTCGGACCAGCTCTTTCTTCTCGACCCCAGGGAAGAACTTACAGAGTCGCTCTGGACTGATGACCTTGTCTGCACGAGCGATTGTGTCGAGCCCGTAGCATACCATCTCGTGGGGACTCCATCTGTTGTTGCTCCACGCCCTGACCTTTAGCAGGGATTTGTTAGTCTTGACCCTGACCTTCATTCCACCGACCCCCTGCACAGTCAGTGTTACTTGCCTCCGCTCCAGTTGGAGCCGATCGGCGGCCCGGTTGGTGATATAATTTGTGTCGGAGGCGAGGTCTATGAGGGTTCCCAGGGCATTTCCTGCTTCTGTTTTGACTATCAATGTCATCATTAGTACTGGATGTTCCTCTGGCCCATTCTCCGCGAAGAGACCCCCGCCTTCTGCGCCCGTGCTCAGCGTCATCGAAGCCTTACTGGTGAATGCGTCCTTCACCCTCCTTTCCTGTTCAGGGTTGAGTCCCAAAGAGTCCAGGACTTCCCGTTGCTTATCAGAGAACCCTGGCCCTGTCTTCTTTCCCTCACTCCACTTGGGACACAGAAGGTAGTGATGACTTGCCCCTCCTTCATTCTGCTTGCACATTCTGCACAGGTACCGGTTACTACACTCCCCGTCGGCGCCGTGCATGCCCAAACATTTCTGACAGGCTTTGCTTTGCCTTGCTATGGCTCGTTTCTCTGCCAGACTGACACTCTTGAACTTTTGGCAGAAGAATATTTTGCCACCGTGCTGATCGCTTCCACAGATGTCACACTCTTCTCTTCTTTCCGAGTTCCTGCCCGTGACTCTGGTTTCACCTCGATGTTCCTCCTCTTCTTCATCTACCGGTGAGTCTTTCTCCGTGGCCCTCGTGAATGCCCTCTTCTCCCATCTGACTGGCCTCTCCGGTGTTCCCCCAGAGGTCTCCGTGGAGCTGTCATGCCAAAACCTGCCGCTGCCAAAAGCTGCCGGCCTAACGCGTCACGACCAGCTGGCACGCGCACGCGTCACGACCAGCTGGCGACTGTGACGCGTCAGTCTAGTGTTTTTGAAACCTCCGTTTTGACAGCGATTAGCGAAAAGCTGTAATTTGCCTCTACAAGTGTTAATATGTCATTTTATTAAGTTTTAATGTTTTCAGGCGAGAAAGTAACCATATATATTCACAAAATGTATCCGGTTTATCAAAATAACCCGTTTATATAAAGAAAGAAACGGAGGTCTGATCAGCAGATCATTTCTCATAAAGTTGCAAAGCAACTTGAGCCCTGGACTAAGCATCCTAATATGTCATTTTATGATGTTTTAATATGTTTTCAGGCGAGAAAGTAACCATATATATTCACAAAATGTATCCGGTTTATCAAAATAACCCGTTTATATAAAGAAAGAAACGGAGGTCTGATCAGCAGATCATTTCTCATAAAGTTGCAAACGCAACTTGAGCCCTGGACTAAGCATCCTAAAACAATGCACAGCAATTCAACTTAATTTTTAAAAATGCGCGTTTCGTTCAAGATCCATTAGAGTAGGACATGTACAGTTATGATAAGTACAGTCATATGTAACTTAGTAGTTGATATTGTAATAAAACATGCCAATGTCAGACGATGAACAAACACACCACAAGTCCACACTGATTCAGAAAACGGAATAAACTTTATATATATATACACAACACTTTGAAAATTCATAGGGGGGAATTCATCAGGGGAATAACGTTTGCAAAAGAACTGTACAGGTTACAATCAGGTATATAATAATAGTTAGGGAGTAACATGTCATTCACAAATTCAACAATAATAGAACCAGTACATACGTATGTTACACAGTCAACTGTTAAGTGGGACAATGACAAGCTGGTCTGTGTCCAGAGGGGAGAGAAGAAGAACAAAGGATGGAAGCATTGGATTGAAGGAGGAGAATTATACTTGGTGAGCTAAACAGCTAAACAACTAGACAACTAGACAACTAGACAGCTAGACAGCTAGACAGCTAGACAGCTAAACAGCTAAACAGCTAGACAGCTAAACAGCTAGACAGCTAGACAGCTAAACAGCTCAACACCAAGACAGCTAGACAGCTAGACAGCTAGACAGCTAGACAGCTAGACAGCTAAACAGCTAGACAGCTAAACAGCTAGACAGCTAGACAGCTAGACAACTAGACAGCTAAACAGCTAAACACCAAGACAGCTAGACAGCTAATCAGCTAGACAGCTAAACAGCTAAACAGCTAAACAGCTAAACAACTAGACAACTAGACAACTAGACAACTAGACAGCTAGACAGCTAGACTAGTATACAGTTCTTTTGCAAACGTTATCCCCCTGATGAATTCCCCCCTATGAATTTTCAAAGTGTTGTGTATATATATATAAAGTTTATTCCGTTTTCTGAATCAGTGTGGACTCGTGGTGTGTTTGTTCATCGTCTGACATTGGCACGTTTTATTACAATATCAACTACTAAGTTACATATGACTGTACTTATCATAACTGTACATGTCCTACTCTAATGGATCTTGAACGAAACGCGCATTTTTTAAAATTAAGTTGAATTGCTGTGCATTGTTTTAGGATGCTTAGTCCAGGGCTCAAGTTGCGTTTGCAACATTATGAGAAATGATCTGCTGATCAGACCTCTGTTTCTTTCTTTATATAAACGGGTTATTTTGATCAACCGGATACATTTTGTGAATATATATGGTTACTTTCTCGCCTGAAAACATATTAAAACTTCATAAAATGACATATTAACACTTGTAGAGCTTTTCGCTAATGGCTGTCAAAACGGAGGTTTCAAAAACACTAGACTGACGTCACAGTCGCCAGCTGGTCGTGACGTGTGCGCGTGCCAGCTGGTCGTGACGCGTTAGGCCGGCAGCTTTTGGCAGCGGCAGGTTTTGGCATGACAGAGCCTCGGATTCGAGCCATCCCCTCGAGGATTACTTCCTGCCTTTTCAGAAACAGAAGAAGAGCATCGAACCGCTTGTCTGGGGCGACTTGGTTTACGGGTTCGGTTACAAAGGTAATCCAGCCTTCCTGCACGCGGTCTGGCAGTTTGCTCTCAATGGCTTTAAGTACAAGTGGGTTCTTCATAGCGCCCACTTCTCCTAAGTCTGTCAGGTCCATGAGGGCTCTTTCCACTGCCTGAATAAGGTCGATCGCTTTCCTCGGCTGGTTTCCTTTTACCGCTGGTATTCTTTCCAATTCCTCAATAATTTGCAGCGCGATGGTTGCCTTGTCTCCAAACCGATTCTCCAAGGCTTTGAATACGTCCTCCGCTGAGCGGTAGCTCGAGAGTTTGAGCTCCTCGAAAACCCTTCGGTCTATGCTCTTGAGGAGGTGGAGTTTCTTCACCTCTGGTGACCCCGATGGGTCTCCCTGCTGCTGCAGGCTTTCCCAATCTTTCCGCCAGCGATGAAAATCTCTCATACACCCGCTGAACACGGGCAGCCTTGTTGGAGGGAGTTTGATCTTGGAGATGGCTCCAGTGCGGTTGCCTCCATATGTGGCGCTCTCCAGCCCTGCCTCCCGGGCTTGTTCCCATGCTTCCCGCTGAGCCTCCAGTAGTTTGGCGCGCTCTTGAGCGGCTATTTCTGCTGCCTTCAACTCAATCACGGCCGCCTTCTGCCTTGCCTCAGCGATCTCTTCTTCGGCCTCCAATTTCACTTTCGCTGTCTCCTTCTCAAACTCGGCCACGCTATCAGCTGACCTCAGTCTTGCCTCAGCGGCTTTCCTTTCCAGCTTGGCAATAGCTTCTTTATTTTCTCTATTTGTCGCTCGATCTTTGGCCTCTTCTTCGGCGAGAGCGTCGGCCCTTTTCCTCTCATCTTCGGCGAGAGCGTCGGCCCTTTTCCTCTCATCTTCGGCGAGAGCGTCGGCCCTTTTCCTCTCATCTTTGGCGAGAGCGTTGGCCCTTTTCCTCTCATCTTCGGCGAGAGCGTCGGCCCTTTTCCTCTCATCTTCGGCGAGAGCGTCGGCCCTTTTCCTCTCATCTTCGGCGAGAGCGTCGGTCCTTTTCTTCTCATCTTCGGCGAGAGCGTCGGTGGCCATTTGCTTTGCTGCGGCGGCCTTGTCGGCCATTTTGTCAGTATTCTCCTTCTCAATTCTTCCAAATTCAGTCACATACTTTTCCCAAAGTTCATCCCTTTTGTCCTCCAGCTCCTCTAGTGACTTTCTCGTGTTGCACGCCTCAACTACAGGGATCCACTCCCCCCAGCTTGATAGCAGACTTCGCGCTTTGATGATGAGGTTCTCTGTGATTGTGCTTCGTTCTTTACAAACGTCGTGGGTTGCCTCTTCTAGACTGATCCTCTTCGCGCCTTCGTGACTCCGTTCTGCTCGTCTAATTGTGGATGAAAGTTCGATTCCCGCTAACCTTGTCCACATGTTGGCCTTTAAGACGTGACCGACCTGTTCAACCTTCTGAGCTCTCTCCTCAGCGGCATTGGTGATGTCTTGAAGAAGCTGACTGTTACCTGTCTCAGGTTCCTGACTTGCTTTGGCCTGCAAACCTTCCTCATCGAACAGGAGGTACAGGACCCCGGCCGCTAAGACAAACAGACTGAAGAACAGCTTCTACCACAGGGCCGTCAAGGCCCTGAACACAGAAAAGGCCTAAGTTCTGGGCCCAGGACAGTCCGGACGGATTGTATGGCAGCTAGTGCTGAGGCACAAACATGTACATTTTCAAGCCTGCAAACTGTGACACTTTAAAATAATGTGAAAAAATACTTTCTTGTGCAATATGACAACCCTAGTTGACTATCTGTGCAGTATAGTACAGTGGATTGTGTACATAGCCTTTATTGATGTAAACCAGCTCCTTACCTTCTTGTGATTTTATGCATCTATGCTTTTTCTAAAATGTGTTTCTTTTTCCTTTCCTAAACACCAGGGGAGCCTCCCCTCCTAAATTTCGTTGTTTGGTACCTGTACTGTAGCAATGACAAATAAAGTCTATCTATCATAATTGTCGTCTGCAGAGTTTAGGTCTTTCGCGTTTGATAGGAGCGCTATCCACTCGCGTTTCATGTCATCTTCGCCCATCAATGCCACTGACCTGATGATATGGCGATATCCTCTCTCAAAAGTGACTGCCAACTTTTCCCTTTCGATCTTTAGTGCCTCCATTCTGCCTGTGACTCAGAAATAACTTGTATGTACCTGTTTCGTCTTTCTATCTTATATCTTCAGCCCTCTCTGACTCCCTGAGCTGATTTGCGCTGGTCCCTGCACTTCCTTAACTAGTCTTCGGCAGCGGAACCAGGTTCACCGTGGGGTCATCCCAGGGATACTGCTAAAAAAATAATAATAAAGTGGGAGAGGATTTTCCTCCCCCCGACGACTTAATACCCAGGTACACACAAACCTATTTTAATGCAAACAGTCAATAGAGTCACAGAGAAGAGTGCTGGGTGTGGGTAGCTCTCTGGGTAGCTGCTATTAGCTCGCAATTCCTTTCTTGGTGGGTCTTGTAGGTTAGCCTAGCTGGCTGTGGATTCTTGCAGTTGGGTTAACCAGTTGAAGCTAGCCGTGGATTATTTCACTCCTTGCCTGCCTAGCTAGCTGTAGCTTTGAGTGCTATAAGCTCTACCGCGTGCCTGCTGCGCTATTGCGACAACAGGGCTAACGCTAGCTTAGTTGGCTAATGCTACGCTGGCTAGCAAGTGGCTAGTTAGCTACAGTCGCGGGCGCCACGGCTCCATTGCCGGCCGGCGGCTGCGTCAGAGTTTGAGTGCTATAAGTTCTACCGCGTGCCTGCTGCGCTATTGCGACACCAGGGCTAACGCTAGCTTAGTTGGCTAATGCTACGCTAGCTAGCGAGTGGCTAGTTAGCTACAGTTGCGGGCGCCACGGCTCCGTTGCCGGCTGGCGGCTGCGTCACTAACCTGACCAGATTTTAGCTTGCTCTTATCTCCGGTGAATGGATCCTTGTCCTCCCGGAGCTCCTGTTGCGTCCAACCGTGCTTGTTTTTCTTAGCTAACTGACGGTCCGTCCTCCTGCGGTCGTCAGCGGGTGTTTTACAATTGTTCAGCTCTCCCTCTAGTTAGCTGAATGGGTGAATCTTCTGCTTACTCCGGCAGTGCGGGTGAAATGATGAGACTTGACACAATTCGCTTTGGTTTTCCTTCTTCCTTAATTAAACAGATTGTAAAACTGACAAAACACATCGATCCATTAGTACATATAACAACCAAACAGTGAACGAACTAACAGAAAAGATTTAACAAAACGCAATCATTCAGAGCTCAACTCACCAACTCCCATCTCTCTCTACAACTAACCTTCCGTTTCCCCTGTCACCCAGATCACACTCATTAAGCCCGCCCCCATTTCTATCTAAGCCAATCACTCTCCGCATGCATACTTTTAACCAATCACAAATCAAACAAATAAAATAACCTCCAAATGAACTACCCTCCCATGGATTAGCCAAACACTGCAGTTCAGTGCCATTGAACAGAAAGCATTTCAACACATTACATTTTGAACCTGGTATTGGGAGTAGCAACATACATACCTGTACAATGCACACAAAAATAATGTTGTCATGAAACATCAAACCATGTAGGTGTCTTCTCAGCACGAGTCAACCTAGCACAAAAAAGGACAACTGAAGCATTTCAGCTAACTGACACGGAGAACAGTGACGAGCGCTAGCTGACACAGTGATGAGCGCTAGCATACAGAAAAATGAACCACGAGGTTAGCTAAATTAAAGTCTCTAAAACGCTCAAAACACCAATGTTTTCGATACAACATGACAGAATTTATGTGCACTCATCCTTAAATGCATGTACAACTTCTCATGTGCACTCAAATTAAAGTTACGATAGGTATGTTATAAGTTTACATTGCACTGCTGTAGACACGTACCTCTCTCCGTCTCATAGAAGTTAAGCTGCTTGCACACCGCGGACCGTGACCCACCGTTCTGGCGCAACCTGGTGGGATGGACTTGACGTACTTCAACGTGCGATGCAGATGCAAAGCTCTACTCGTGTTGCTAGCGAAGTTTCCCACAGAAGTGGGGAAAAAAACGTCAGTTCAGATATATAAACGGGTTATTTTGATAAACTGGACACATTTTGTGAATATATATGGTTACTTTCTCGCCTGAAAACATATAAAAACTTCATAAAATGACATATTAACACTTGTAGAGCCAAATTACAGATTTTAGCCAATGGCGGCCAAAATTGAGGATTTTAAATCTGAGGCGAGAGCTCTGGGCAAGAAACTACTTCCGGTTTACTTCCGGTTGTTTTAACGGATCCAACGCAACGCAAAAAGCTGAATTTTTTATGAGATGTGTATATATACAAAGGGTTGAAATATATGTTATTATTATTATTATTACTTTATTATCACATAACAGCTATTTGAAGCAAACTATGGAAAATGTATAACTGAGTAGTGAAATACTCAGAAATAGTGAAATACATTCTTAGAAATGTCTACCGTGTCATGATTACAAAGATACCACTTGAACACACACACTGTCGCGCGGGCACACACGCGCGCACTCGCGATGTGAGCGAAACACACACACAACACACAGTTTCAGATCTACTAACGGGTCTTCGTTGTCATCGCGAATCATAGCGAATCATAGCGCTACCTATGGCCGGAAAGGGCTGAACCTATGACCGGATCTGGTAGGGTCGGAAAAACCTCGCGGGTCGGAAAATCCGGTACTTACACGCACCCTGACGGTCAAGAAACGCAATGCAGAGCAAGGCAACTGATCAACGCAACGGCCCCATTGAGATTAATGACTTCCGGTGCAACGCAATGGCCTTGTGTGCACGCAGCCGACTGAGAGAGAAACGCGGAAAATGCAACCTATAGCCACCACTGTCCTCTAGGGGCGCAATTACACACAAATCTCCCAATACCTACAAACCACAATGAACAACACCAGATTTTGGTTAAATAAAACTTACCTAACCACAAAATATAAAATGAAAGGTTACAAAAATACCACTCATTCCTTAACCTGTTACACAGCCACATCCACCCACAGTTCTTCATCAGACATAATTTAGCTGTGTTGAGGGTGAACAATCCTACTTGCCAGCAAAAACTGTTTGAAGTTAGCGATGGAGATGTGCAATAACCTTTTTTACAGGTAAGATTTAGATAAATCTGACTAGATTTAGAAATCTGGTCAAAATAAATGTCCTCTTTAGTAAGTTTAATGTAGCCTATATCTAAACATTTATTATTTATTTAGTCACCAGCTTCAAGTTCCTCAGTGTCGACATTACTAAGGACTTACAGTTTTTCTCTATCGCTTTAACACTAACAACCTCGAACACAATGACCAAAACCTGAAACTGGTGTATTTGATCTCACACAAATTCTTCACAATGACAAACACATTTCTTGCTTATCACTCATTTTGAAGCTCTAAACCACACATTTAACAAAACACTAAATACAATTCTCTACATTTGACACACTCTTCCTTGATAACATCTCTTGTGTTCACATGGAAAACACTACCATTCAGAATGCTAAACTCAAACCACCAATCACACAATCACACTCCTCATATGCAGACTCTGCGTCTGCCCGATCCAAGGCCAAGCTACAAAGAGTCGTACGGACAGCTGAGCGGATCATCGGCTGCCCCCTGCCTCCCATCACAGACCTCCATAGCTTCAGATCATAGAAGAGAGTACACAAGATTGTGGCTGACCCCTCACAAGCTCACAGCTTGTTTGAAAATACTCCCTTCTGGACAGCGGTACAGGGCCATCAGGTCAAAAACATCACGCCACTTGAACAGTTTCTTCCCCAAAGCCATAGCTCTCCTCAATAACTCCTGATCATTGCACCTTGCACTTTACATGTTTTTGCAAGTTGTACAGTACAACTTGCAAAAAGTTTTTTTTACAAGTTGTACAGTATATTTATTCACTCATATTGGTACTGTATATATTGTCTTGAGTATTGTTGTGTTGTCGTCTTGTTGTTGTATGTACTGTAGCTTGTTCAGCATGGAGAATACCAAGTCATGTTCCTAGTGCACTGCACATGGTGAATAAAGTTTAATTGATTGAATTGATATGGGCAAACACCTATTGCATTTGAATTAGCAATCATAGCTTTAGCAATAAGAGCTCTCCTGTGTTGAAATATATCTGAAGTACATCAGGGCTGGATTCGTCATGCCAGGCGATACTTTCCCCTCTGCTTGGCCAGGGAGAACATTGCCTGTGATGTCGACAAGGTCTTGTGGCCTTTGTGTATTATGCAGAAGGCTTATTTTATTTTATCTATTGTTTTTTCACTTTACAAAACTATCATTGCTGAGATGTGTACAGTATTTCAGAATAAATTTAAAAAAGTAATATTCTTGTGTTTGTGTGTTTTATATTTGAGTATGAAAACATAACAGTTTATAACAGGCTACTGTATGTAGTGTAACACTGAAAAGACAAAAGGCCTACTGATGACCTTATCATAGCACTGTTTTCCGCTGATCATAGTGTTTTCCATTGTGCACATCAGTGTCCAATTGGTTGTTACGTGTCTATTCATTTGATGGTTTGTGTTTGTCATTTGACAACAACATTTCATTTTGAGAAAATATAACACTATTTTGAATGCAGTGGGTTTTTGTGTGTGAGTTTTTGGATTCGGGTTAAGAGTTAAGAGAAAATGAGCTATTTTCGTATATATTTTGGTATCTGTTACTTACTAAAAATGAAGAAGAATTCTTGAGCAAATTTGAGCAAGACTTGTTTATTCAAAAAAGCAGGTTACACAGCATGGCCCCTTCAATGGAGCTGATGGTCCGAATCGGTCACAGGATGGATGTGAAAAAATAAAGAGGCAGAGTCCATCTACGTAGCGGACTTTATACCCTGTCACTATTATTTCGCTGAGCCAACTAAACAGAGTCCACGTTACTTTAATTTGGTTGAATACAAAGCATACCAGTGAGTAGGTGAGGCCATTCTCCGTCCTGCAAATAGGATGTCATTGTCTTATTATAATGCAACTCACCCTATGGTCTAATACAATTCCAATGTAACCTATGTTATGGCCGTCTTGCTGACTCGACCCCAATGCAATTATCCTCCCATGATGACATTCCATCCTCTGCACATGCATTGTCAAAAGGCCACCGTGTGTCTCTCCCTATCTCTCTTAACAGAAACAACACAAACGGACGGTTATCTAGTGAATAGGGGAACGAATCAGATAAATGACAAATATGTTTCTGCCCTCAAGCAAGCCCTGGATGAGTAAAGAAGGAGTCAAACAGAGTCTCCTACTATGTTGCTTTCACTACGTGGCCGTTGGGTTGCCATGGCCACGTCATATGAAAATACACTACACTATGCTTTGAGAAAACATGTTAAAGCGATAAGCGATAGAGAAAAACTGTAACATGGTCACACCATACCCATACAGTGATCAAGTCCGCACGACAGTGCCCGTTTTTCTTTAGGAGTCTGGGGAAGGGTTAACAGAATCCAGCGTCGCCGTCATCATGCAATGCATTGGATTTTTTGCATGACATTACAGTTCTGACATGTTTTTCCTGCACGCGCACTAAAATTCCACGTAACATAAACTGTTGCGCTTAATTGGATGATCTATCAATGAGGTGATGAACACCTGCCACTCAGTAGGTAGGAGAAAGGTAGAGCCTAGAAGTACAAATATAATGTAGAGAGCTGACACAATTATTTTGTAATAGACACTTTTGAATATGTAGTCTATATTGGCCTATAACATCAGGATCCATATTTCTTTTTCCAATGAGATGTAAAATCATGAAACACATGATTAACATATGTCATATTGTTTTAATAAAAAACAGCATTATATTTCTTTACATACAGGAAATGTACAGACATGCATGTTACTTGTACTTGATGATAAACGTATAAATACAATTGTCATTTAACACATAATTAACAACAAATCAAGTGAGATATCAATACAAATAATAATAAAAGCTAAAGAATAATCATTTTAATATATATATTCCAATTACCTCTCAGACTCTAGTGGTCCCACAGGGATTCTAGCAGGGACGTGCCGTCCATATAAGCAGGGTAAGCAGTGCTTACCCAACGAAAAAAGAAAAAAGGACCGTGAAAATATTAAAATAAAAGTGCATGTAACCGTTTGTTTGTTTTCATTAAAAGAGTCGTATTTTAGGTCCCAGGGCAGCAGGAGTCATTCATTTTGACGTTGCATTTTTAGCGCCACCTGTAGGAGTAAAGCACTCCCTACTCTGCGTTGCATATAAGCATTCCTCTCTCTGCTTTCCCTCGCGTACATTCGAATGCGTGAAAATGTCTTTTTTATTTTTTTTCCGATGCCTCAGCCCGCGGTTTAATGTGACCAGGGTAAGCATGCTTACAGCCAATCAGAGTAGGTCTTTCATTCCGATAAGAGCTACTGATTGGCTCTTATCACTTTCAAGTTCACTTAACATTTCACCTCTCGCCTGGCAGAATAGCTTATGCCAGGTAGCTCAAACGATCTAAATAATAATAATCAATAAGGATAACTTGCTTGATTTTGTGAATATGGACATTACTGTCAGCGACCTAAAGGGATTTCGTAGACTGGACTGGACTGGAAAAACACAACTACTGGCTAAAGGCCGCCCGGCCGCCCGCTCACCGATGTTCACACTCAGAAAGGGAGAGTCGCCAGCGGCTACAGCAAGCCTGGTATGAGCGGTTTATATGATGTATATGATTCGCGAGGCTGGTGGCGATCTGTGCTTGTTTATATGGTTTGAGTACTTTGAGAGGGAGGGTCTGTGATGTGATGTCAAGTGCCTGTGTGACAAAGTGTGAAAAGAAAGTGTGTTGTGAGTTTTTTACTATGGAGGATGGAAACGGTGTGTGTCTGTGTTGTGCGTGTGTGCGTGTGCGATGTTGAAACTGGTCCTGGACTTGTAGATTTCAGCAGGTTGGCTACTTGAAAAGATCTTTGAACAATGAGCACCCCTGATATAGTCGAAACTGGCAACAGTTTTTTTTTTTTGGTAATGTGATCACAAAGTGACACTACAGTTTATTAGCGGGTTCTAGGGCATCAAAATTGCATTTCCTTGAAACTGCGTTCACTGATAGCGTGTATGTGTAATTACGTGTATTTCTATATCTTATGCTTACCCAATCTAAAAGCTCACAGCACGTGCCTGGATTCTAGTATGTCAATATGTATGTATTCATTCTTGTTTTCACCAAATCAAACATACAGTGGAGTTTCCTGGTCAATTGAGCTGTGTATAAACAATTGTGTCAATCCGCCTTTCAGACAGATGGAAAGTGGCACGTGTGTTTTTCTGCTTAGAGGTCAGTAATGTCATCACCACTGGTAATACTGGACCAGCCATCCTCCTGAGAGATGCCCGAGATCCCTGGCTCAATCACCCTATTTGGGCCCTGTCCTTGATGCTCAGTTTTGATCGTCACGGATCTGATTAACAGTATCCTCCTTGGTTTGTAAATGGTCAGGAGATGCGGGGCTAGTGCCAGCATCCAGCGCCCACCTACAGCCAACATGAGTGGGAGAGGTAAGTGTGGCCACTCTGCCTCCCAGTGAGATGTCTGTGCCCATGTTGTGTGTCGTGGAAGGAGGGGGGGGAGAAAAGAGACTGCCCACCGCAAGTAGGTGTCCATAGTTGAACACGTTGTCGATGCGGTGTCTGAGGTTGATTGGAGACAGGGAACACATCTCAAACTCTATGACAGAGAGGATGCGTTCACGCTCACACACTTCCTGCCATAGAACAACAGCCTGCGAATCACAGCTGCTGCTACTTACCGGACCACCCTTGTGGTTAAAGATGTCGTCCCCCAGGCTGTGGGTAAAAGGGGGGCTGTCAACGTTACTGATGTTTGAGCTGTTAATGTCTGCTCTTGAGTGATGCTGCCCTGCCCAGTTATTTGGCATAAGCTCTGCCCAGTTTTTCTGTGACGTCCTGAAAGGTCTCCGTCGCAAACATTTTAAGACAGTCTCCCAAAATGATGCTCTCTCTACCCTTTTTAATCCCTCCAGCCTCCCCTGCCCAAATTCACTCTTTGTGTGGCTCCTCTGGGGCCTCCAAAGGACCCAGAATCCCAGTGCAAGAAGAGAGAAACACCAAGCCAACTCAAACACTCTGGCCCAGAACTGACCCAGCCACCAGCCCCAGCTAAATTGCCTCCAGTCACCAAGCAGCCCATAGAGCCAAAGCAGACTGTAGATTTGTAGGCCACAGCACAACACCCCCAGGAGGGCACACGCTGCTGTTACCCGCCTATCACGTTCCTCAATCCTCTGAGGAGCCCCGCACTGGGGTATGGGGGTCCTGGTCCTGAGAAATGGGTGCAGATGGGAGAGTGACTGGATGAGAATTCCTAGGCAAATGGGCAGACCCCAGCAGAGAGAGAGTGTCTGTAGCAGCACAGAGAGTGCAGGAGACATGGTTGAGGAGAGCATGTCGGCCACCGGCAGCAGAGTGCAGTGCAGCGCAGAAAGACCCATGACCGCTGAAGGGCGCTGCAGCGCCAGGGGCAGTAGGTAAACGTTCAATCGTCGCAGGGCAATCAGAGCCATGTCAACCTGTGCCCACAGCAGCAGTGTCAGTGGCGTGTTGTGGAGTGCTGTGAGGACAGGCCGAGACAGGATCTGACGCGTACCATACGGATCAACGAGAAGATGCAAAGCACGCAGGACACCAGTCAGCAGCAGAAGGCCATTGGCCAGGGTTAGGGAATCACGGAGGGGGGGGAGCAGAGTAGACGTACCAACCATTCCTACAACAGCCCCACCTGCTAGCAGCAGGAAGAGGCTAGCAGATCCAAACACATGGAGCTCCCAGGCAAACGCCAGTGTGCGGCTCAGGTCCTCCCATAGCAGGCTGGTCCCATTAGGACCTGTAGGGACGACACAGGGGCCCACACCCAGAACACAGGGCCCTGCAGGTCGGGCCAGGCCTTGACTTGTTGTGGAGTTAAACACACCGTAGTGGACAGGGGGTACAGGCCAGTGCTTATCTTTACCTAAAAGAGACAAAGACAGAAAGAGAGAGGGATTTGTTTTGTGTGTCTGTCATATACACTATTTGGACAAAGGTATGTGGACACAATTATCGTCTGGGCCTGTTTTCATTGTTTGGGCTAAGGCCCTTAGTTCCAGTGAAATCTTAATGCTACAGCATACAATGCGATTCTAGAAAATGGTATGCTTCCAACTTTGTGGCAACAGTTTGGGGCAGGCCCTGTCCAGTTTCAGCATGACAATGGCACCATACAGAAAGTGAGGTCCATAATGACATGGTTTGCCGAGTTCTGACCTCAACCCCATCGAACACCTTTGGGATGAATTGGAATGCAGACTACGAGCCAGTCCTTCTCGCCCAACACCTCATTAATGCTCTTGTGACTGAATGGGAGCAAATCCCTGCAACCATATAGTTCTAAAATTAGTAGAAAGTCTTCCCAGAAGAGTGGAAGCTGTTATAGCAGCAAAGGTGGGACCAACTCCATATTAATGCCCATGGTTTTGGAATGAGAAGTTCAACAAGCACATATAGATGTGATGTTCGGGTGTCCCAATACTTTTGTCCATAGTGTATATTAATACTATTGTGATAAAGTAAGTATATTTCAAGGAAGAGACATTAGAATACTATGAACAAAGAAAACATCTTTCTTACCCATTACTTCATGTTGAATGGCTGTGTGTTCCACAGTAGGTGATGATGCTGATGACCTTGTGGTTTGTAAGTTATGGATGTGCTGGGTGTGCTCCTTGTCTAAAGTACAAAAGAGCATGCATTGAGAGGTTAATGTAGATCCCCCCAAAAGCTGTGATCAATCCTAATAAAACGGAATTATATACAGCCAACAGTTCCTATTGTCCTCTCACCTGTCTGAAACAGATCTTTATCTACAGGTTTATTTTCACTCATTTCCTCAACCAATGTTGTCTGAGCGTCAGGTGACCTTGGGCTGGCTTGGACTGGCGTAGAATGGAATTGTTTTATCTGATCAACCATAGGACTTTCTTGGAACACTTTAACAGCAGCCTTCTCTGTAACTGTGTGTTTAGGGGATTGGTTTGAGTTTACTGGCACCTCCATCCCAGCATTGATCAGATCCGCATGCGACACTGGCTGGATTGTTGGTGTGAGTTGGGGGGTTGTGACAGAGTGGTGGGAGGAGAAGAGGGAGTGTGGGATAGGATCAGAGTTTTTTGATGCGGGTGAGGTCTTGATCGTGTGTCCTGGTGAGCAATGAAGTAGAACGAGCACCACACCAAGAGATATGGGCCACTCCATTGCACAATGCAATATTAATTTGGCTATCACACCCTGAGACCTGCAGGAAAATAAAGACAAAAGTGAATACGATAGCTGCTATGTAGTGTAGTATTCCACTTTGGAGTGTTTTGTGGATAATTTTGCCAGTCATGACCACGTGTGTGTGTGTGTGTGTGTGTGTGTGTGTGTGTGTGTGTGTGTGTGTGTGTGTGTGTGTGTGTGTGTGTGTGTGTGTGTGCATGTGAATGTGAATGTGTATGGGAGCGCAGGGTGGAATTGTGAAAATACAGAATACACTGTAGGTTGTTTGCCTCAGTAAGAGCAAAAACAGAGCAGTCAACAGCAGCAAGATGTTTGATCTTCCAGGGTTTGGAGATGTTCCCTTTGGGTCACAGAGAGCCTGTGTGTCTTTGTTAGGTCCCCAACACTTTCACACTTTTACCACCAAGAAACTTTTAGTAACAGTATCTTAGTTTCCCCCATGTGCAAATCTGTCCATGATAATGGACAGAAACGATGGTACAAACTGTGATGGGAGCTGCCTCCATCCATGCATAAAAACACAACATATATTATGCCTTGCCAGTCTGTCTCTGATTGATTTTAGATCATTGCATCATGCATTTTGAATTTTAAAGAAAATACAAATTAATATAATTTAATGGGGGGGACTCCCAGATCCTAGGCTACTCTGTTTATTATTTCCCTGCAACTGAACCCAGAATGTGTGCAAATCTTATGAACACATATGGAGATATGGCTCATCCTCAAAAATAAAAAGTAAAAAAAATCATAATAATCCTTAAGCCCTAAATCAATGTTATTGTTTTCATATCAAACTGTGTTGAATTGGTAGGTCCTTATAAATGTTGCATGTAGAATTGCATGAAAAGCGCTTACAGAAGACCATATTTTGGAGAGGTGACCCCCTGTCATATTTGTTTACAGTATATAAAGTGTATCACTGTGAGTTGTCACTGTCAGACTTCATACATCAACTACTATAGTATACTGTCTCTTCAGATATTTATGGTCACTGTCTTACTAAATTCAAAGTAATAAAATGATCTTTAGCCTATACCTTGTTATGGCAACATCATGACATACATATTAAACGTATCTTTCACAGTTCTTTCTCTGCACTTTCAAATTGTCTAAGTGGATAAGTGTACTCTGAGAGCCTTTTACAAAATTAGTCATCATTCAGTAACAGGTCATATGTCCACAACCTCTCGCACAGAAACAACGACAGCTGCTCCAATAAAGCAATTACTCTAACCCCTTTACCAGATTCAAAATGACAAGATTGACCTACCTGTGATTCTTTGATCTCTACTGTGTCATTGGGTAAGACAGAGATGCACCTTTTTCTCCTAGTGATCGTCAGCGTCAAGTATAGCAGGGGGAAGCTGCCTTATTGCCTTATGCAGAAGCCAGCCAATTAAGTCGATATCCAGCAATGGTTGTGCTCACTGGATTTATTAGAGTGACGCTCAGACGCTCATCTCCATTTCAAGCCGATGCCTGATGATCTAATCATTGCACCGGCTGGTTGCTTGGCAGCCCCGCTGCTCACCCATAGAAAAACAGTACACAAACTGTTTAAAATACACCCTTATTAGTTAATTCACTGCTCAGGAAAAAAAATAAGTAATTCATCGGAAGATCCATAGACATTTGGATATGACTATGACCCCCCCCCCTTTCTCTGCCTAAGCATGGCTGTGTTTAGGTAATCTCCTTAATTTAAAGGATTACATTAAGATCATTAGCAGCACAAAGTTAGCAGTGATCAAGGAGGACCAAAGACCCGGAAACACACATACGGAATCATAAATGTAAATAGGTCTAACTGTGTGTACAGAGTCAATTGCCTATTTATCAAAAGAGTTGATGGAGTGACTGTGTTTGTAGGCTGTGTTGTATGTGAATGCAACCTGTAATTGTTGTACTATTATGATTTTATGATATACCAAATAAAGTGTAATGAAGAACTATGGGTGTGGGGTGGGTGGAAGGGATGTTATCGCAATGGGGGGGGGGGGGTTACTCGTGTGTTTATAGTGCGGGGGGGGGGGGTAAGATAAGAGAAAAAAAGAAAATCAGGACAGACACTTATTTTGTTTGGTGTTAGAATTGTTTTTTTCATGTGTACTGTTTTGTATATATATATTTGTTTGCCTATTTAGCATGTGTCTGAATGTTAGTTGTGATTATTGTATATTATATTTCAATGCATTGGGAGGGTTTCTGATAACTTTGGCATGAAAGAGTAGTACTAGTGTACACAGTTGTTGCTTTGAAAGCAAGTGTCCAATTTGTGTCCACCTTTTGGAGTATTAGTCTTGTGTCATCATGAGGAGTAATTAAAACACGTGCCACTTCACGTCCACGGCTTTAATCATGCTGGAGCTTACCTCAAACATGACACTGAGTAGGAGTTTGGAACTTTTGGAACGAACCGTGCTGTACATGTGGTGTGTTGGCTGGACCAAGTCCATATGGATGATCATGGTCCCAATGGGTTCTAAGCTACATGGAATTGTTACCTAAGTGGATTTACCTCCTTAACACTAGGACCGCGGCGGATCGCGACCTTATTCAATCGCGATGAGGTGTGATTCAGCACTATGATAGTTTAACATAGAGAAGAGTGTACTGACGCACAAAGATCGCTGGAGGGCGATGTCACACAAGGCCGTCTGCCAGGCTCCGACGCCTTTTCCCAGAATGCATTTCACACCGGCAAGCAGAAGGCGTTTTGAATCCTCCATTTTTTTTCAAAAAAAAAATGCTGTGATTTTGCCTTTACAAGTGTTACCATGTCATTTTATGAAGTTTTAATATGTTTTCAGGTGAGAAAGTACCAATATATATTCCCAAAATGTGTCCAGCTTATCAAAATAACCCGTATATCTCCTCTGACGATTTTCGTCGTCGAATTCGCTAGCATGCGTTCGTAAATTCGCCCTGGAAATCTGGTTAGCACCCATGGAATGCCTCTTGTCCAATCAAATTACCTGGTCCCTTTATGACGTTGAACCCGGTGTGCGCTCCGGCGCTCTCATAGCGAATTTACGAACGCACCCTGCGGTTTCACTTTCAAGATCTAATTTTTTTGCATTGGAAAACACTTACAGAGTGAACTGTCATAATGAAAACATGACAAAGCCATTTGACTATCTTGTTCATAAACAATGGTGTCAGGACTTTTCATTTTGATGACACTGACAACTGTTGTGCAAATGTTAATAGTGATGTGAGAAATGCACCAAAGCGACTGAGAAAACTGTATTATACACAACAGTGTTGTGTTGTGTATATGTGAGTGAGACTGTGGTCTACAGTGATATACAGAAAAAACATTATATACAATATTATACATATATTTTTGTTGTCAGGACTTGGAATGGAACATTTGCGAACAGTTCTGTAACAAAACGCTGTTACTTTTCCTCACACATGTGTAAGTGGAAATCCTTGGCCTTTCCTGTGGTCCTCGCAAATAAACCAGAATAACTCGTTTCTAAAGTCAGTTCCATTCACTTGATATAATGGTTGAAGCATGGGGGATGGTAATCTAAATTCAAAGGATCTAAAACAATTGTGGCTTGTTTTTCCAATGAAGCCAACAAGGTCTTTGAATTTAGCCCTGCCATGACTAATCTCAAGTATATTGCAGGCAATAGACCTCCATTTATCCCTATACTTGTAGGGCAACTTAGAAACAATAAGCCTGAGGTTTGATGGGCTATCAAGCTCTTCCAGATAGTGCAAGTCTTGCATGGCATTGTTGCATCCTCTCAAATACAGTGCATAGGCCTGTAGTGACTTTCCATCTTCAGCCTTTATGCTTGGCCAGTTCAAGGCTTTATTTATATATATAATAATGTATGCATGTATGTAACGAGACTGCGGGAGTTTTCATTACTAACGAATGAAAGTTGATTATCATTATTAAAAAATAACTGTAATATATATTGCAATGTTGTCCCTTTCACACATAGTTCCAAGTAATTTCCTTGGAATCCCAAGCTGTGTTGACCAGGTATCGAGACACAACAGCAGGGGAGGGGTGGGGGAAGGGAGGGGAGGGAGGGGTTACATCACCCTCTGTAGAACATCTTCTATCTAATCGGCGCACTGTGCTAAAATGCAATGCAAACAAAACAACACAGGACAGACAGCAGTGCAGTGATGCGTTTTATATTATATTCTTTGAACAACAGAACGGGACAGGCGCCAGAAACTGCCATAATATACCATACATATATCTGCCATATATCGTACCTCCGTTTTATATTGAGAAATATGATGATAAATACATATAGGGCGGAGGTATGCTATGTGGTGTGTGGCTAGATATTTTCATGTAGCACTGTGACTGCGGGGGAACCCGATGTCTTTGTTCATTGATCGGAAACGATCGAGAGCCAGCCATCAACCCTCCCCCCATCAAGCGCATGTCTTATTGAGTCAACACGAGTTGACTCGCTGGAACGAGACAGACTGATACACACCACACCTCTGCCATATCATACATCGGTCCCACATGTATTTATTTACCATCATATTTTTCAATATAAAACGGTATGATATGGCAGATATATATGGTAGCCTACATTGCAGTCGTCCCGCAGTTCTAGTAGATCGCCGACATCATGTTATTTGATGTACATTTCACGGCAAGATAATTCCGATTTGTGGCAAACACCCAACAATTGTTCGTTCACTAAACATTATAACATGAACACAGTTATAGCACCAGTTCCTAGCACCTAGTTTCCTAGCACCAGGGGAGCCCCCCCTCCCAAATTTCGTTGTTTGGTACCTGTACTATATCAATGACAAATAAAGACCATTCATTCATTCATTCATTCAAACAATGACAGTTACAGTCTCGCTCAAACTGTAGCGAGATTAGGAGACTACTAATTGAGAAAAAGAAAAGAAAATACATGAAAGAAAGGAGAGAAAGAGTACAGAATGATAAATCCGCTAATGTGTGTAATGAAAAGTGTGACAATGTTGAAAGACATGATGTCATAATCAAAATATAAAACCTGGTTGGATAAAATAAGATTCTGTTGTGATTGTGTTGACATTGTTGTGATGTCAAAAGAGATCTTGGTTATGTAATGTGTAAAGTGGAGAGGAGATTGATCGGAACTGCGGGAGTTTTCATTACTAACGAATGATGGTTGATTATTATTATACAAAAATAATAGTAATAAATATTGCAATATTGTGTTATCATAGTTATGAGCTTCACAGTGATAACGTCTGTTTATTTGTCGTGAACTTCACGCCGGCCGTGCCCGTAACATCAGCAGACAATCGACTGCTGTAAGCTTGTAAGCGTTGAAACCTGCTTGGCAGCTTTGAAACCCGCTTGGCAGCTTTGAAACCCGCTTGGCTCGCTCATGAATTGGCAGCTATTGTTTGCTAATGGGAAACGATCAATAAGATTACCCTCCCCCGTGTATCAACCATCAAGTGATTGTAACTCACTTTAGAAACTAGTTCTTAGCCTACACGTTTCTTTGTCAAATACATGCTCTGCATGTTTCTCTAAAATGCATAAAGTTCCTATAAGCAGAGAAGTGGGGAAATTATTAGAGCAATCTGATGAAGCTTGAGTCAGCTGAGAACGAACTATGGAACAGATTAAATGCTATATATGGAGAGGAGATTGATTGAGACTGCGGGAGCTTTACTAATGAATGAAAGTTGATTATCATTATTAAAAAAGAATAGTAATAAATATTGCAATATTGTGTTATCATAGTTATGAGCTTCACACAGTCTGTTTATTTGTCGTGAACTTCACGCCGGCCCTAACATCAGCAGACACATGAACACAGTGAGGATTCAAACCAACAAAAATAATTAATACACATCATTTCATTTATAATGTGCAGTAAACAAACAAAATAATGTATACTCTCTGCAATTGGCTACTATACAATGGTGCCAAAATCAACTATCCAAATATGAATCTGCGTATATCTATGTACAACCTTGATTGAACCAAGATTCATAGACAGATTGTCCCTTTTGCATATCATCATAATAGGCATTCGTGTCATCATGTTCTTTACACATTACATAACCAAGATTTATTTTGCAATCACAACAATGTCAACACAATCACAACAGAATCTTATTTAATCCAATCAGGTTGTATATATAATCTATATATATAATCTATATATTGGTTTCAATATACCTCCATAGCAGTCTACAGTCTAATTTAGCTATATATATAATTACATTATGAGAACATCAGTATTTTTACGCCTTTGGTTGTATTGTCTGAACGAACATTGATTGGGAGACATACTGTACAGTTTATCATTTTCATAACTGTCTGCACATATACATATCTTATTTTGATTGTTATTGTAGCCTATATATAAACACAAATATCAGTCTTATGCACTGTGTCTCATTCAGCACTGAAGCCTGAATTTGAGCACAGTGTGTGCCCCCTTGCTACCTCTGCTGATATAAAAGAGAATTGCAGGCTTGGAGAAATAGATGGCAGCCACAAGTACACAGACACACACAGAAATACTGCTAAAACGCTTTATACTAACTCGATTTTGAAAATGTAAAAATGCTGGGTGGTAGAACGCACATATCTAGGAAAAGTCATGAAAGGAGGGTCCTGAAATGTGATCGAGTGCAAAGGTAGAATTTTTTTTGTACTCACTGGTGCTGTTTAACACCTCACGGCTGTTCTAGTGTTAACGTCTTGTGTGTAGATGGTGACTATAATAATGAGGATTTTATGTGACTTTTTGAAGTCTTTTGGGAGCAGCCTTTAGATTCTCTCATTTCTCTTCTGGTGATGCCCAATACACATTTCCATCTCTGGGTGGACAATAAATTGTATCAAATCTAATCACATCTAATCTTATACTATAAGATTTATTGATTAGATTTATTGTTTGTTTGTTTATCCACACTGAAACACTGAATGTCACTTTACTAATTTGCGTCTTTCTCTGCATGTGATCTCTTTCTCTGTGTTTGTTTGTTGGATCCTCTCTCTCTCTCTCTCTCTCTCTCTGACAGACAGACAGGCTCCACTCTCCTCCCTTCTCTGGGGGTCAACTCATCAGACTATTTCTCTCTTATTTCCTCTTGTTTCTCTCGAGATTGGCCACATGGGGTTGAAGGAGAGTCACACAATGTAACTGTCCCTATGGGAAATATGTATTGGGACATACAATTAGAGTACACCTCTTACACACAAACTAACTAAACTAAACTAAAACTACAAACTAAACTAATGTACATTAAGAAGTGAAGAATGTATGGGTGGTGCATTTATGGATGTCATGTGTATGTTACATGGGGTGTGTGTTCAGGGGAGTGTTCTGAGGAGTGTTCTGGGGAATTGAGCTATCACCATTTCCACTGGACAGCCCTCCTAGGATCACAGAAAGGCTAAAGGAGAGAGCGTGGGAATTAACTATTTCCTGTCCGTTATCACGCTGTGGTGGTATGCACATGCAGCACATCTCTTCTGGTCCACCTTAAGAGAGCGGAGAGGCAGCCTGTTGTGGGGAGAGCAGGGGGAGGCCCTCACTGGCACATGCCTGGCTCTTTAAGGCAGACTGGGGCAGTTGTATTCCTGTTAAAGGCGCACACACACACACACACACGCACACACACACACACACACACACACACACACGCACACACACACGCATGCACAATGTTTTTTATTGAATGTTTTCTGTTTTCTGTACTGAATGTTTTCTGCCCTAACTGAGCTGTTTGACAACAAAATTTCCCCATTGGGGACAATAAAGGTTTTCAATCAATCAATCAAACACACACACACACACACACGCACGCACACACACACACACACACATACACACACACACACACACACACACACACACACACACACACACACACACACACACACACACACACACAATTATAGACTTTCAGATGGCTTTAAAATCTTAGTTTTTGAACGAAATAATCACAACACATTCTTGCATACAGGTAACTTAGTAAGCAAAGTCAGGTGAAAAGTATTTTAACTACTGATTGTGAGGCCAACTTTGGGTAAGGTCTATTGGCTAAAGTGTACACTTAAATCTCTTTAATTATATTGAGGAACAGTTTTTGATGACATTTCTGACCATGATTGATTAAAACATATATTGATACCCCAAAAAAAAAAACATAGGCCATTCCAGCTACAAAAAACCCATTGATTCATTGATATTTTAAATTCTCTGTGATCCCTGATTTGAATAATCTCTTTAACAATTAGGCTAAAGCAGCATTCATAATCTGAATTGCTAACTAATATGTGTTGCTGCAGTTGCAGGGTGCAAGTATCAGTATTAAAATAGACGCTTCCATTCAAGACTCAATGCATGCTCGTGACCCTCCGAAAGCCACTACTCGCGAGAATGCGAGCGATGGCCAACCTAGAGTAAGATGGCGTCCTCCATAAACTGTGTAGCAAATTACAAAAAATTGAAGGAAGTGCCTAATTATTAAGTATATAACCAACTGACCCTGCATTTAAGTTAACCTGACCAATAAGGTGCGAGTTCTGGAGCCCATTCTGACAGGTAGGCTGGAGAGAGCGCTGATAAGGGTGCGGGTTCTGTACAACACTGGCATATCTCGCGCGTGCAAAGCACATTTCGAGCGCGCGGTTCGTGTAGATGCGCGTGCACGCGCGTACTACTAAAAGAAGGACGAGCTAAACCCAAAATAAGATGCTGCAGTATCCATCCAACTCTTATTAGAAAATAATACTGCATTTTATTGAGTCGTGAGTGCATTTGGAAACCCTGTGGATTGTCAGAATTGCCCAAATATATCTGCACATCTGTGGCAAGTTCTGACAGGGGCATCTGGCACCTGTGTGTCTCGGCAACAGACACTTCTTTCTCTCAAAAGGCTGCCTGGCTATGATGCATACACCTGTGGACGAACATGTGTTTTGAGCATCAAGTCTTGTTGAATATGTGCTATATTACAAGATAAAGTTATAATAATAATAATAATAATAATAATTCATTAGATTTATATAGCGCTTTTCCGAGGCTCAAAGACGCTGAGTAAAAGTTATGAGCTGTTATTAATTATGGGATAGAACATATTACTGCTCTCATGATGCACCGCAAGCAAAGAAAAACCACAATGGTAGGGTATTCACACCAGCTGAGCAACACAATTATATGGAATTAAATGTGGTTCATGGCAATCCATGTAGCCTATTTGTGAAAAAGTAAAAGTTTATTCAGAAACAGGCTGTTTAATCATTATATTAATATGGCGGATATCAAGACACAAAGGTGTTGCAGTCCATCAACAAGGAATTATAAATTCACTGATACATTAATATTGCAAGCAGTATCATATAACTGCTGCTTCTTGTGAAATTTGTTTTGTCTTTAGATAAGAAAATGTAGGCATTGCTGCTGGACTCGGGTGCACGCAATGCTCGTTCCCGTAAATATGAAATGTGTTGAGTCGCTGCCTGCAGGAGGAAGAGGGACCTGGGACAGCTGATGCGGCCGTTGCTTGTCAGACTCAGACTCAGCGCGAGGCCGGGGATTCTCACAGTTCCACCGGGCCTACTTCCGTCATCTTCTCTCTTCATATTCAAATATGGCTAACGTACTTTTCTCTAAATAATTACAGCACACACATTACAAAACAAGTATTCCAAATACTCGGAATCCTGCTGGGTTGATCTGTGCGTAAGGTAAATGTGATTTAATATCTGTGTTGTTCTCTCGGAAACCAGGAGAAATCAGCCCACGTCACGTAGCTGTGTGTAGTCCGCTAGCTGGTTGTTAAAATTAATATACTGCAATTAATATCGACATGCAAATCTATATTCTATATTCCAGCACATTGCACGTGGATCGCATATACGACCTGGGGTTTATGTGTGTTATGTTTGAACGCCGTGCCTTGGCGGAGCAGAGCTTTGGGTTTTATTTAAGGTAGCATTGAAAGATGCACTGTTAGCACGCTAGCGTTAGCTCTCTAGATACACACCTAACTAACCTACTGAATTCATTGGTGGTTTGGTGGTATTTTTTTTGACCATATCTTAAAGTCCAAAGCAAATATTTATTATTTCAATAAACGTTTCTCTTCCTATAAACTCCGGGGTTAAACATGTGATCTCTGTGTAGCCAGCCGATGTGTACTAGGCCTCATGCATCTCTGGGTAGAGTGAAGTTCACACACATCTCTGGGACAACTCAACTGTCATGTTTACTGTCATGTTTACTGTCATGTCTGTCATGTTTACTGTCATGTCTGTCATGTTTACTGTCATGTTTACTGTCATGTCTGTCATGTTTACTGTCATGTTTACCGTCATGTTTACTGTCATGTTTACTGTCATGTTTACTGTCATGTTTACTGTCATGTTAACTGTCATGTTTACGCCAATGTGATCCGACCTTGGAGAAGGAAAGGGGTTTGCCTATGCACTTTGCCCCATGTCAACTTCACCTCCCTCAAATGAAAACAGTCAGCCGGGCTTTAACGGTATACTTTGGCCTATTCTGTTCATTATGTATGTATTAATTTAGCAGTCATTTCACTTCTTTCACAGATAGTTGAACTAATAACAAACCTTGAGGTATAGCTTTTCTTTCTGCTTTACCACTATTGTGTATACATTAATGTTGATCAATTACACCACTGTTGTGTGTCATACTGTCAGGCAGTACTTGTGACTGAAACTGTTGACACTCATATTGGTGCTAGATGAAGTTCTAGTGGCTAGTTTACCCCTGTGATGTGGTGTTTTGCTATAAACTATGTTCTTTTCCTGATTAGGTGCAGTGGAAGGCAGTGTAACTTGTCATGAACGAGCCGGTAGAGAGCGGTGTGGTCTCATTTGACGAGTATGTGCGGCAGAAGGCCCGCAGTGTGCCTCAGCATCGCATGAAGGAGTTCTTAGAGTCATTGGCCAACAAGGGCCCAGAGGTGCTGCAGGAATTCAGCCAGCAGGGCGGCACTGCCACCACCACAACCATGGTGTACCAACAGGGTGGCAACTGCATCTACACTGACAGCACTGAGGTGGCAGGGTCACTCCTGGAGCTAGCCTGTCCGGTACGAGCAGGTCCCTTTATCCCGCAGTCTCTTATTTAAATGGATTTCATACTGTGCCAATTGACTGCCAATAAGTGATGTTGGAGAGTAAAACACAACATACACTCAAAGACTGATGTTTGTTCTTGTACCTTATTGTCACCTTTGTTCCTTCCACTCTCAGTCTGAGTGATGATCATATTCTTGTTATTTGTCCTGAACAGGTGCAGGTGACTTCTGGACAGATCTCACCGCAGCTGGCTGCAGCTGTGCACCAGGTGTCTGAGCAGCAAATACAAGTGCAGGTGAGTAATGCCCCCACACACACACACACACACACACACCATAAACTGTGACCACCTTCAGACTTGCTGTGTGAAGGGCAGTGATGTGAATAACGGCGTGAAAATAAACGGCGTTACTAACAGCGTTCTTTTTTTCAGTAACGGGTAATTTAATTAATTACTATTTCCATCGTTATAACGCCGTTACCGGTAATTCAATGCGGCGCGTTACTAGTTACTTTACTGAAGCTTCTCATTGTCATCCGACCTCAGTCACAGCTGCAAAGGTGTTTTTGTTTGTTTGTTGCGGAGGGGAGGGGCGAGACAACCGCTTAAGTGATCATGATTGGCTATGGTAGAGTTAAGTGATCATGATTGGCTATGGTAGAGTTAAGTGATCATGATTGGCTATGGTAGAGAACATTTCATGGTAAGCCAACCATAAGCCAACCATAGTTCAGTGTCAACACTTCATATTGGCTAGGATGGTTAGATGACTGGGTTGGCTGGATGAATGAATGCATGCATGGATGGATGAGTGTTAGGAAGGAGTGTACGGATGGATAGATGAATGAATGAATGGAAGCTAAAGTTGGATTTGTCCAAGAAATTCATGTCTTATCTTTTCAGTACTACTTTAAAAGCACTTCATATTGTTTAACTGTTTACTTTTGTTGTGTTGAAAATACTTGAAGTTACAGTCTGTCTACCAGTTGTCTGAAGTTGTGTGACAGTTTGATTTATTTAATTTACACTACAAAGATTTAAAAGCACTTCATATTGTAAAATGTTTACTTTAAAAAGTAACGCAATAGTCACTTTCCCTAGTAACTAGTTACTTTTATAATGAAGTAATTCAGTTACTAACTCAGTAACTTTTGGGGATAAGTAACTATAACTAATTACTTTTTTTAAGTAACGTGCCCAACACTGGTGAAGGGTCATGAACACATTTCTGTTTCTCTCTCGTTCTACATCATAAGGTACAGATCCAGGGACAGCAGGGCCAGACAGTGGGCCAGGTACTCCAGGTGTCTTCTCCCTCCCAGCAGGAGCTCCAGGGCATCCCCACGGCAGCACAGCTGGTCCAGCAGGGAGAGCTCACAGAGGAGCAGCACCAACAGGTACAAAAATGTAACACACACCTACACAATTCACTCTGCATACATGCATATTACACACACCCACTGCTACTACTTGCCTACCTACCCAGGCCGCGTTGGTTTATAATTGAGCATCTCTCTCACAGATCCAGGCCCAGCTGGTGGCAGCAGTAGCGGGAGGTCAGCAGATACAGCTACAAAGCGGGCAACATATCCAGTTACCCGGAGGGCAACATATACAACTTCAAGGTGGGCAACAGATACAACTTCAAGGGGGGCAACAGATCCAGCTACCTGGGGGGCAACAAATCCAGCTCCAAGGTGGGCAACAGATCCAGCTCCAAGGTGGGCAACAGATCCAGCTCCAAGGTGGGCAACAGATCCAGCTCCAAGGTGGGCAACAGATCCATTTCCAAGGAGGGCAACAAATCCAGCTCCAAGGGGGGCAACAGATCCAGCTACAAGGAGGGCAACAGATCCAGCTACAAGGAGGGCAACAGATCCAGCTACAAGGAGGGCAACATATCCAGTTGCCAGGGGGGCAACAGATCCAGCTTCAAGGGGGGCAACATATCCAGTTGCCAGGGGGGCAACAGATCCAGCTTCAAGGGGGGCAACAGATCCAGCTGCAAGGTGGCCAGCAGATCCAGATCCAGACTGTTGAGACCATGTCTCCTTCCCAGCAGGGCTCTCCTCGTGAGGCTGAGAGGAGGGCAGGCACATCCCCAGCCGTGCTCCAACCAGCCAAGAAGCGCAAGGTGGATGTCCCCATTGCGGTGTCCTACGCCCTCTCTCAGGGCCAGCAGGTGGCCACAGTCCTGGCCATCCCTCAAGGGCAACAGCAGGGCTACCTGTCCCTGCGGCCGGACCTGCTCACCGTGGACAGCACCCACCTGTACAGCACCACTGGCACAATCACAGGTCCTGCAGGCGAGACGTGGACCATCCCTGTGTACTCGGCCCCACAGCAGCAGGGTGTAGCACACATCGCAATTCCCCAGGAGGCCTACAGCAGTGTGCAGATGGCAGCCTCCAACGACAAGGACAAGATGGTTGCCAATTCTTCATCAGGGGCCGTGTCTGTCCAGTCGGGCGCTGCCGTTTCCTCCGGCACACAGGAGGAGGTGGTGCAGACCCTGTTCCCTGCGCAGTTCATGAACGGAAACATCCACATCCCTGTGGCGGTGCAGACAGTGGGAGGAGCTTACAACACCACACAGTCACTACACATCTGGGACCCTCAGCAACAGCACTGTCAGGGAGGCGAGGGACAAGATCAGCAGCTCCACCTACAGGTCAGAACGGGGGGGACATCCTCTGATTTGTTTTAGACCCTTGATTTGTCCATGCCACAGATGCCAAGGTTGTTTTCAGGTTCTCAGAAGAAATTATGTAAATTGTTATGGTTATCACCAGATAAGCAGGAGGTGATTAGTGCATCTACTCTTTCCTATTGTAATACTGAGTTTTGATAGTTCCCTCTGTTGTGTGTTTGTGCCTTCTGCAGGGTCAGATAGAGTCAGAATCCCAGGGCGAGCCTCCAACGGAGCTGCTGCTCCCCGTCTCTCTGAAGCCTGAGGAGGGCCTGGACGTCTGGCGCCTCTGGGTCCAGCGAAAAAACGCTGAGCTGGACAAGGATGAGTGGACAAAGCTAGCACCCATCGGACGTGAGTCAACAACACACACACACACACTCGCCCACACATCCATCACCCCCCCCCCTCCCAGTGCGTGTAATAACTTTCATTCCCCTCTCCTTCCCATCTCTGTCTGTCTGTCTTTCTTTCTCTCGCTCCCTCTCTCTCTCTCTCTCTCTCTCTGGCTCCAGGTCGGCAGCCCCTGCGCTTCCAGGACGACTTGGTGTCGAGTGCGGTCGCTGAGCTGAACTTGGCTCTGGCCTTGATGACCCAGGAGGCGCGAGGTCTGGAGGGCGAGCAGTTTGAGCCCGATGCACTCTACTACATCTTCCTGTGTATACAGAAGGTATGCATGCTAGTCCTGCACACACAATGTTATGTATCCTCATTGACTCTCGGATATCTCTCAATACACACACAGAACGCTGAGTTAGCCTAAGTGTATGACAGTATAAAGTGCTTTTTCCCCTCTCCTTTCTGTTTGTAGTATCTCTTTGAAAATGGACGGGTCGATGATATCTTCTCTGATCAGTACTACACACGGTTCTCCCAGTGGTTACACAAAGCTCTGGATGAATGGAGGCCCAGCGTCCATCCACTGGGTAAGAGACACCGTGTCTGTGTCATTGATTATGTAGGTGTGAGAGAGACTGACATTTCTGTTGCATATTTCTGTGACAACGGTTACGTTTTTTGCTACGTATTGCTTTTGGATTACTTGCTTTTTTGTGGGAATATATTCTTATTAGTTGCTTCCTCTCAGGGTACATCATTCCTAGTCATGTGACAGAAGAGATGTTGTGGGAGTGTAAACAACTTGGTGCCCATTCGCCAGCCACACTGCTCACTACTCTCATGTTCTTCAACACTAAGTGAGTTACACACATACACACACATACACACGCATCTGTACACATGAGAAACACAATGCTTACACCTGTTGTAATGTTACACCATACTATTAATCCCACTCACCACACTGATTACAGTCATACTCACATTGTTATTGTGTTGTGCTTGCAACAGTAGAGCTGTCACCCATGTTGCCTCTGTCAACAAATCAGTAGTTGCTTAGTTTAGTTGCTGCAGGTTAGGTGTGTGTGTGCGTGTGCGAGTGTGAGCGAGTGTGCGACGCTTAGTTCTGAAGAATTCTCTATTGTGTAGGTATTTCCATCTAACGACAGTAGAGCAGCACATGAAGGTAGCCTTCTCCAAGGTGCTGAGACACACCAAGAAGAACCCATCCAACCCCAAGGACAAGAGCACCAGCATCCGCTATCTGAAGGGAGTGGGGCTTCACCATGTCGGACAGAAAGGTGAGATCCTAGGCTCAACATTCTCAGTTGATGACCTAGCCTGGTATTGGAACACAAGGCTCATCTCCCTTGTGGTCCCTCACTACTGGCTGATACAGACCTCTGACCCGTGTGACTTGTGTTGCAGTGACTGATGACATGTATGAAGAGCAGGGTGAGGATCCTGAGAACCCGTTGCGGTGTCCCATCAAGCTATATGACTTTTACCTCTTTAAATGGTGGGTGATGCTTCCCGTCCCATCACATTTCTAGTAACTAAGAATGTGGGAAAACGGTTTATGTCTGCATTTCCCGGGACATGCCAGCATAAACCGTCGACTTGGTACATGCTAGCATGTCCCGGGAAATGCCGGCATAAACCGCCAGGATGGTTCATGTGGGAAATACATTCTTACTTTTAGCACCATGGACAGCGCCAGCGGCACGGACGGATTTGCTTCACACTGTATAAATAGCCTACGACTAAAGCAGCCTATATTACATCAATCAAAACATATTTCTAGCCTACATGCAGTGAACTCTAAAAGTAGGACCAACACATTTGTAAATGGGGAATGCTATGTAAGGGATAAAGTATGGCCATCCCTTCAGTGCTTTACGAAACCTCTCGGCTTCGCCTCGGGGTTCCAAACGCACTGTCGGGCTCTTATTTTTTGATAATGACCGACATTATCCCGCTTATTACACGGCTACTTACCAACGACATGAATAATTAATCTTGTGAGAGGCGACATGGTGGCTGCTCTCCGTGTCAGATGAATCTTCTCGATGTCTGACCGTCTGACCATCATTATCAAAGCTAATATCTCCTCATATCCTTCTCAGTATCATACATGTTCTTTGCAATGGTGGAAATAAAAATAAAGAATACAGCTCAACTGTGCGTCAACAAGTTCCCGAAATGCGCTCCTTTGACTTTCCCGAAATGCACTCGTGTAAAGGCTCCCTGTGGCGCAGGAGCACTGGCCTTGTTTTGTGAACATTAGGGTCTAAACTTTAAGCAACAGTTGAAAATAAACACAATAAACTATTTGTTGTTTGGGGGGGGGTAGAAAACGACCGGGCTCATCGGGCCAAAGGAGAAATAATTCACTGGTAGCGATTGTCCAATCAGAATCGAGTATTTTAGAGAGCCGTGTTATTACACGGCTGATAGCCTAAATCAGTGGTCTTCAACCGGGGGTCCGGCAAATTTTTTCAGAATAATTTACAATTTTCACCAAAATAATTTGTGACAATTAAAAAATATAACAAAAGTTATATTGAGTAAACTACAAGCATCAATAGGCAATAATAAGCTACTTTTGACGAAAAACTATTTACAAAATAAATTATTCCCATGGAGCAGAATCGAACGTTAGCCGTTATAGCAAGCTAGGTGTTGCGAACAACAGAACATGAACAGTGGAACAGAACAACAGAACTACATTGAAGTAATAGTCAATAATTAGCATATCGTTAGCAATCAATATTTAGCATAACAATACTAAAAGTAAAAACAATATATTATTAGTTACTACTATTAATTAGTGAAGCAGGATGGATTTGTAACAGTAACGAGACCTCGAGCTCGAGATCCAACGGCTACTCCTTCCACCTCGGCCCCAGCAGCGCCTGCCCCAGGGGCAGATAAACGCAAAAGAGAAAAGTCCCGAAAATATTCAGAAGTGTACCTAAAGTTTGGATTTACTTTCAAAGAAACTGAAGGAGTGGAATTGCCAGTGTGTGTTGTTTGTGCGGCGACGCTCTCAAACGAAAGCATGAAGCCATCAAAGCTGCAACGACACTTGGAGACGAACCATGGCCACTTACAAGATAGAGCACTGGACTACTTTCAGGCTCGTCTGCACTCTCTCCAAGGCCAACAGACAATGATAAGAAAATCTGCGAAAGTCGGTGAGCTTGCTTTGAAAGCCTCATATCAAGTTGCTCTTCGCGTTGCCCAGTGTAAAAAACCATACACAATTGCAGAAGATTTTATATTGCCTGCGGCCACTGATATGTGCAAGACCATGTTTGGGAATGATGGATATGCAGAAAAGTTGAAGACTATCCCGTTGTCAGACACAACAATTGCTCGGCGAATTGGTGAAATGGCATCGGATGTGAGGGTGCAGTTAATTGAGAAATGACAAACGGTGGAGGCATTTGCACTCCAGTTGGATGAATCAGTGGACATGTCCAAAGACGCACAGCTCTTGGCATTTGTGCGCTTTGTTGACCAAGACGAAATGTGTGAAGAGTTCTTGTTTTGTAAGAAGCTTCCTGAACGCACAACAAGTGCTGAAATTTTCAAAGTGATTGATGACTTTTTCGGTGAAAATTGAAAGTTGGGCAAAGTCGCGGTGTGTACCGACGGTGCACGCGCTATGACTGGGCAAAAGAGTGGACTGATGGCTGAGTTTGCCGATGTTATGGACACTGTTGTAAAGGCTGTAAATGTTATTAAGAAGAGTGCCCTACAAACTCGCCTCTTCGCTTCTTTATGCGCCGCTACAGGAGAGGAACACACTTAAAAATGTTTATTACATGTGGGGGTCCCTGTTCTGGTTGTCTTTCGTCCAAGGGGTCCTTGGGCTGAAAAGGTTGAAGACCCCTGGCCTAAATAATAAACAGAGCATTACAGTGATCTCTGAATCCATGACATAAAAATGTAAAAAATCTAATATAGTCGTTTTTCTAATGGGATAAATGCTTGTTGTCAAATATGATGTGTTTATTCTGCTTAAAACAGTTGATAGGGCAGGTTATGTCATGGATTCAGAGATCACTGTAATGCTCTCTTTATTATTTAGGCTATTACACGGCTCTCTAAAATACTTGATTCTGATTGGACAATCGCTCGTTCTACCGGTGAATTATTTCTCCTTTGGCCCGATGAGCCCGGGCGAGCTGAAAAAACTGTGTCGTATTCACCCCTAAACAAGAAATAGTTTATTATGTTTATTTTCAACTGTTGCTTAAAGTTTAGAGATTAGAAGATTAGCTTTGATAATGATGGTCAGACGGTCAGACTTCGAGAAGATTCATCTGACACGGAGAGCAGCCACCATGTCGCCTCTCACAAGATTAATTATTCATGTCGTTGGTAAGTAGCCGTGTAATAAGCGGGATAATGTCGGTCATTATCGAAAATTAAGAGCCCGACAGTGCGTTTGGAACCCCGAGGCGAAGCCGATTTGACCGGCTGGCCATACTTTATCCCTTACATAGCAGACTCCGCATTCCCCATTTACAAATGTGTTGGTCCTACTTTTAGACTTCACTGCATGTAGGCTAGACATATGTTTTGATTGATGTAATATAGGCTGCTTTAGTCGTAGGCTATTTAGTTAAATACAGTGTGAAGCAAATCCCGTCCGTGCCGCTGGCGCTGTCCATGGTGCTAAAAGTAAGAATGTATTTCCCACATGAACCATCCTTTTTTTTTACTCAATGTGTTTTTTATTTAGTTTTCAGAGACATTACAGTACGCAACAGACATAAGCACACAGACAAAACAGCGAAAAAAACAAAACAAAAACAAACAAAATAATAATAAATAACAGTTCACAGAGTACTTCTCATATATACCACATGAACCATCCTGACGGTTTATGCCGGCATTTCCCGGGACATGCCAGCATAAACCGTCGACTTCGTACATGCCGGCATGTCCTGGGACATGCTAGCATGTACCAAGTCGAAGGTTTATGCTGGCATGTCCCGGGAAATGCCTGCATAAACCGTTTTCCCACATGTACCGTAACATATATATTATATATAACAGCTTTAATCTTCTCGTCTCTCTCAGCCCCCAGAGTGCCAAGGGGCGTAATGATGCCTACTACCTAACACCAGAGCCAGTCGTGGCGCCCAACAGTCCCATATGGTACTCTACCCAGCCAATCACAAGTGAACAAGTCGAGCAAATGCTCACACGCATTATCATGGTGAGAGAGATCCAAGAAGCCATCGCCATGGCGGGGAACATGCACTGAGAGAGAAGGGAGAAGGGACTAGGGACCGAAATGGACAGTCTCTCCCTCGGATCAAGCCTACTCACTATGCAGTATCCCCCTTCACTCTGTGACTCATTCAGAAGAACTCCAGTGTTCTCTCAACTCATCATACCTTTCAACCACAGGAGCTGAGAAGTGACTGTTTACAGTTTACAGAATGGTCTTATGGGCCTTTTTAAAGTTCTGATTCCTCGGTTTATTAATCTAAAGGCAGTTAAAAGTATGTCAAGGTCACTCATGCTCGATTCAGATTCTGACTGAATTCTTTCTTTCTGTTGGTCTCATACGTTTAAGCCATCACCTCACTCCCTCACTTATCTATAGAATTATTTCCTGTATTGATGAGTGGGAAGGATTTTTCGACCAGATCACTGAAGTGAATGTCCTGACTAATTAAAGCATATATATACTTTTTTTTTTTTTTTTACCTTGTAGCTTCACAGACCCCACGCCCCTGTACCCTTCCTCTCAGGTCCCAGACATGGCAGGAGCATGGGGCCCCATAGAGACCCCCCCCCCTCGAGCAGAGTGCATCACACATGAACAGACAATTATGGGACCTCTGCTCACTTTTGTTTATTTTTTATATTTGCATTTATGATATCCTGTATGTATTGATATTATAGTGTTGTTGGAGGCTAAAGATGAAAGCCTGTTTTCAAACATGCCTTTTGTACTGAGTTTGTGCTAGTGAGTGATTCTGAGTATGTGGTTAGAATGAATATGAAGTGTTTCAGTGGTAGTGTAAGAAGTTGTGAATCCTGTCCTCAGATGAGATCCCCAAGTCGACAACAATGTACACAGGAACATGAAACGGAAAGTTCTTCAGCTCAGATGATAAGTTAGAGGTCAAAGATTCATTTTAATGGCCTTATAGTTGGGTTGTATAAATCAAATTGTTTGTTTTGCAAGTTCTTGGGTACATCTCAAAAGTCTCAAGTAGCTAATTCCTTATGTCCTCTCCTCTACTTTCAACAGCCCAATTATGTCACATACGTACTAACCTCGTCTTCAGGATATTGCCCATATAAGCCTGGAATAACAACTCAAAGATCGTCATTATTTGTTTTCAGTTAATCATGTAATGCCTGGGAAGAAGATTAATTTATGGCCAATTTAGGATCCTACTAGCATTTGAAATGAGTAAATACTACTTACATTTGTATTTTTCAATTTCACTGTCATATATAACCCCCACACACACACCAATGCCACAGCATTATCAAAGCTCTGAAGAAAGTCCAAACATCCTCCTTCTAAATAGGGGTGGCTCAGATATCATGATGTCTCCTTTCTATTTGGAAGGGTAATCTGCATGCGGTGCGTCGTGCTGGTGAAGAATTTTGGCAGGGGGCAGGATATTGTGATGTCTCTCTGACCTTCCAAGCCTGGTATTGTGAGCTGGCGGGCATGTAGGTGAAGAGGGAGGTAGCGTGCCTTGCTCTGTTCCAATCCCAGCCTCCGCAATACACTTTCTGGTAATTGCTGAGGATTTAAATGAGAAAGTATATTACTTGAATACATAGTTTGGCGTCGTGTCCTTTCAAAAATGAAATCACGGATGTGCCAAATACTCAATGGATGAAAGCAGGGATTACTTGCTGCCTGAACCCTTCAGGACTCACACAGGAGACATGACCTATACCGGTAGACATTGGGCTGGTTTCTCAGACACAGATTGAGCCTAATTCTAGACTAAAATGCATTTTCAATTGAGATTTTCCATTGAAAGTGATTTAGGCTAAATCTGTGTCTGGGAAGCCACCTGACAGAGTTGTAGGCGACTAGTGAAATTACTTAGTACAAAAGAATTGTACAATGCTATGCTACCTTGTACTGTATCAGTTGAGTATTGTGAAGTCCTTTGAGGTTTGCTTTGCCTTACCTGGGGTGCCAGTTTGTTCCAGTGGGAATATTTGTGGTCCCCAAGGATGGGACATGCCAAACCATACGCCATATGGACCCTCATCTGGTGCTTCACACCTAGGATTAGGAGGGGGAAGATGAGACAAGAGACAGATGGAACAAATCAATGTTATTTCACTAGGCGTGGAAGGGGCCTAGGATGATGTTCTTCTATGGATGGATGTTTTTTCAGACTGGCATGAGAGGGCATCTGTGCCCTGTTCTTTTAAGGGAAAGAGAAATCAACATTACCCAGTGCTCAGACATTACCCAGACCTCACCACAATTGTGTGAATAGACAATGAAGATTGTCAGAATACATTAAGTTAGCATGTAGCATCTAGGCACAGTACTGCTCCTTACCCGTTACTGGCTGAAGTTCCACCAAGCTGCAGCCATGGCTGCTGTCCAGGACACGGTACTTCGTCGTGGCGCCAGTGGCCTGGCGGTGGGCACGAACTCTGGTCATGCCCTCTCCATCGTCACTCACCCTGTACACTGGACTCAGGCTCATCTGAGGTGGTTTAGAAATAGGTGTCAACACCAATCCTTAAGCACAGCAAAACACAGACTCAAATTGTGCGGTCTATTGTCACTAGAGGACTGTTTGTGGCATGTAACGGTTGTGTTGTACGGTTCATTCTACATAAAGATGAGTCTAATATTCAGGAAGTGAGGCTTACCTTGAAGTGAGGCTGAGGGCCTGTGACAGCTCTCTCTATGACAGGGATGTCAATCACCCCCTCAGAGGGTACAGGCACGCCCACAGTGACAACCCTGGGAGAAATTAACAATGGAATTTTCTGTA
>NC_137691.1:21293891-21326391 GCF_963989245.1 Nansenia antarctica
GCCAGCACGTTGGGGTGGACGTGCTGCAGCTGCTGGGTGAACTGGCGCAGCTCGGCGACCCTCCTCTGCAGAGGGGTCTGAACAGCCTCGTCTGGCACGGTAGGGTTTGCCTTTACTTTCTCCCGTTGAATCTTACGCGCAAGGTCGATCGCCCTCAAATGACTCTTAGTCTCTCTATCAGAGTCTAACCCTGGGGTCTTTCTATCAGAGTCTAACCCTGGGGTCTTTCGTCTGGGGGCAGTGACATCAGTGACATGTGTCCGCGCGAGCAAAGACGGCACTCCTGTCGATATGTGACAAACGTGCCTCGTTTTAAAAGGACATAGCAGCATATTACATACGCGAGTCAAGTATAAATCACTAACGACACTTGCTACTCTGTAGATGTTCATTGACATGTTGTGTAAGTGCAAAGCTCGAGCGTCTGTGACGGGTCTGCTAACACAGGATCACTTCTTCTTCTCAGTTTGAATGGCGGTTTGCGACCAACTCGAGGCGCATTACCGCCCCCTACCGGACTGTGTTTGGACGGTATATTTGACAGGGAAAACTTAACAATGAAAGAAATAAACCCATCCTACTTCCTATTCCAACTTTCTTGATGGCGTTCTTCTCTTCCACAGGCCATCCGTCACCCACAACCAACACAGGATGACGCCATCATCGTAACCGGACGTGATGAATGTTTACTTCCGCACAGCATCTGCTGCTGTCAGTTAGGGTTGCCAGGTTGGGCGGGTACCGCCGTATGGGCTACTTTTGATCACACTGGGTCCTGAAAAATGTTGGGCGGGTTGGCCTGGATAGATAAATAGATAGGCTACATAGATAAACAGATAAATAGCATTTAGGCCGTATCAAAATGTCAGTGCCTGAAAGTTACAAAATGCGTGAAGTTAAAACACACACCCTAGTAGCTACATACAATGTGCAGGTTTTATTTTATTTTACAAACATTTTTTGCAACAGACATGCAGTGGGGCAGGAGATGGGCACCTGCCCAATAGTATAGGTTTTAAATAGGTTTTCTGACCACAGGTTTTGGGATGGTTTTTAGACTGCTGGAAATTGTCAATCCCATCTGGCAACCCTGGTTGTGGAGACGGAGTTCGGGTCAATCATCTCTAAGCAATATGTTTTGCGATGGCCGTTTCTATGCCTCTTTCTTCTTTTAAATATATTATTTTAAAGCATTGATACATGTTTTAGCTCCCAAGGAAAGAGGAGCATGCAAAGATGAAGATAACAGACAGCGTTTTGCGAAAATTTAGGGTTGCTAAAACATTCCGAGAGAATTCCCAGAAAGTGAACTGTGTGGATTACAGCCCGGACGGACAGAGCGCTGTGTCCTCCAGCGACGACGACTCCATTGTGTTATATGACTGCCGAGAGGGAAAGTGAGACAGTCAGCTTTGTGTTTTTGGTATTGCGTTAATATCCCACTATCATTTGTATTGGCCTACTCCCCCCTGTATTTCAACCAATTGGAATCACATTGTGCAGCCGAATTGGCCAATAGTGTTGATTATGTGACTGACTGGGTTACTGTCAACAGTCTCCAAACGTCTCCAGAATGCGTTTGCTCAGTGAGCTAAAGCCGTAGCGTAGAGATGAGAGAAAGCTCACTCATCATGCATTCACTGAATCACCCCCCACTTGCAAAGGGCATATGCTACACTTATCCTGGTTTTGACATTCTAGGAAGTCTGACATGTCATTGCTCTTTGCATGATTGAACAGAATAATATGTTCTGTACATCCTATTCTCCTGTATCATGTCATGCCCTCCTCACCCCAATTTTAGGCCCAAACGGACCCTTTACAGTAAGAAGTATGGAGTGGATCTTATCCGATATACACATGGGGATGCCAACACAGTCGTCTACAGCTCCAACAAACTGGATGGTAGGAATTTCTGGCGTAAACTCTGGGATAACAGAGCTAGGCTGAGCCCCCCCAACCCACCTAAATTGTATATTTGTGTGTGTGTGTGTGTGTGTGTGTGTGTGTGTGTGTGTGTGTGTTTGATTGATTGATTGAGAACTTTATTAGAAGATTTGCAGAAGTAGGTACATGAAAGTACATATTACATACAAGGTCAACTAACAGGATAAAAACCCAAGAAAGCCACTGGCTTATTTCAATTGGGGTCCTTGATACTCAATTCTCAGGTATCAGAATTGAGTATTGATTGTGTGTGTGTGTGTGTGTGTGTGTGTGTGTGTGTGTGTGTGTGTGTGTGTGTGTGTTTGATTGATTGATTGAGAACTTTATTAGAAGATTTGCAGAAGTAGGTACATGAAAGTACATATTACATACAAGGTCAACTAACAGGATAAAAACCCAAGAAAGCCACTGGCTTATTTCAATTGGGGTCCTTGATACTCAATACTCAGGTCCTTGATACTCAATTCATCGTCGTCGTGTGTGTGTGTGTGTGTGTGTGTGTGTGTGTGTGTGTGTGTGTGTGTGTGCGTGCGTGCGTGCGTGCGTGCGTGTGTGCGTGCGTGCGTGTGTGTGTGTGTGTGTGTGTTATAACAGTACAATTTTGTTCATTATGGTAATTGCTTTGTGTGTCTCATGTAGATACCATCCGATACCTGTCGCTCACTGACAACAAGTACATCCGCTACTTCCCTGGCCACACTGCAAGGTGAAACAACTCTTTGGGATTTGATAGTAGTATATAATAATAATAATAATAATAATAATAATAATAATAATCATATATTTTTATATAAATATATATAGCGCCTAGCGTCCATACTGGACATACTGGAGCCTGTCCAGGGCTTTGCTGGGTACCCCAAACAGGACTCCATTGCAATAATCCAGATGACGAAGGTGTAGGCGAGGGTTTTATATAGTAAACTTATTAGACTATAGACTACCACATATGATCTAGCTTCAGATTCATAAATATATAAATGTTGTTTGGACACTAATGTTAATTTTGGGTTGTTGGGATGTTGTCAGGGTTGTTGCTCTCTCCATGTCACCAGTGGATGACACGTTTATCTCAGGCTCCTTGGACAAAACCATCAGGCTCTGGGACCTGCGCTCTCCAGACTGTCAGGTAACTGCTGTCACTGTGTGGTAACTGCTGTCACTGTGTGACCACAAGTATCAGTTGTCTAGTTTCACTAAAGCTTTACACTTTTACATTTAACCTAATGATCTGGGGTAAAGATACAAATATGTGTCTCTGTTTGTGTGTGTGTGTGTGTGTGTGTGTGTGTGTGTGTGTGTGTGTGTGTGTGTGTGTGTGTGTGTGTGTTTGTGTGTGTGCGTATTTGTTTGTCTCAGGGTATGACTAATCCTTTGGGAAAGCCTGTATGCTCTTTTGATCCGGAGGGGGTGATATTTGCTGCTGGGGTGAACTCAGAGGCGATTAAATTATATGATCTTCGCTCCTTTGATAAGGTAAAACTGTGTGTGAAATCAATAACTGATTGTGGGTGTGTGTGTGAGAAGGGGGCAAGTATCTACAATGTCAGTTACTTTAGTGAGGTCAATAATACTAAGTATGTAGGGCTTTTGTTTTCAGGGTCCATTTGCTTCTTTTGAGACTCAGTTTAGCCGTGTCTGTGAGTGGACTGGACTCAAATTCAGTAAAGATGGCAAACAGATACTCATCTCTACCAACGGGGGTGCCATTCGCATCCTCGACGCCTTCAACGGACTGGTGCTGCACACATTCTCAGTGAGAGAACTACTGTTTATCTTCTAACACAGTTATACAGTAGTTGTAGTCTGACTGTTCATATTTAACACTTCTTACCTGTGTGTCCTGTAGGGCTACAACAACTGTGAAGGAATTTCCCTTGAGGCCTGCTTCACCCCAGACTCACAGTTTGTAATGATTGGTGAGCCCAAACACTAACAACATTCAGTACAGCACCTGGGTAGCTCAGCAAGATCAGGACCATTCGATTTGAATCACTAGACTCTGATATCTGATAGAACTTTTCAATGCCAGATAAGTCTCTCTTAATCAATGACTTGATTAGCTCCTATAAACTAGAGTTCTTATTTATAACTGAGACTGGTTAGATAAAGATAACAAGACACCAATTCTTATCCAGTCAGCACCCCCCAAATTTAGAACCTTAGATGTCGTTAGATCTCATAAAAAAGGTGGTGGAATTGCCTCTTTTTTCCGAGGCAGTTTAAACTACAAACAGAGATCCTTCAGAGAATTTGTATCATTTGAATATCTTTCAGTTTTTTTTAAAGGTTCCACTCAAATTATTTTTATAATTTTATACAGACCACCACAATACTGTACTATCTTCTTTAATGAACTTACGGAGCTTCTCTCCATCATTACTACTGAATTTAATGGTCTGATCATTGCTGGTGATTTCAATATTCATGTAGATAACTCAGAGGACAACAAAGCCAAAGAACTCTCTGTTCTGTTAGATGTTTTTGAACTTCAACAACATGTGAACCTCCCTACTCATAATCGAGGTCACACTCTGGACCTTATCATCACCAAAGGCCTAGATATTTCAAATGTTGTTGTAACTGTTATTGCCCTATCTCAGTGGTTCTCAAAGTCCAAGACAGTGAGCCTCCCCTAAGAGAATTGTGACATACACACGCCCCCCCCCACCCCCCAGTAAAAAAGAAAAGAAAAGAAAAACAGTAAAATAGACAGCAAGACTGAATCCTGAAAATCATTCTATGTGTGTTTATTTGACACATCGTGATCTTAGAATGATAAGGTTCTATCTCTGTTTAGGGCAGTTCAGAGATATTGAGCGTCAAAGTTTTTACATTCCATTATGTTTTGTGAGATGGAACCTTTGTATTTTATTAATTACTAACTCAAAAATGTCAACATTTAAAAAATAACACCACACAGGCATTAATAAACACCTAATGGATCAGATTATGTAAACTCAATTTTGACCAAAAATTGAGATAGAACCTTATAATTCTAACGTCACGACATGCCAAACTTAGGGCTGGCCCAAACTATTTGGAAATAACTAAACACAAGTTAACATACAAACTACAGCGGTATAATCACCAATCCAACGGCATAATAACACTCTTCTGACAGTAAATTCAACAGTGTTGTGCCAGCTATCAAAAACATTGTACTGAACCAAAAAAGACAACCATCGTGGAGTCCATCGTTTCAAATCAAATGTTTCAGTAGACGTCAATTATACGCGAGCCACGGTATTGTCTGGTCTAGTTTAGCCGCTGCTGTCTCTTCCATCATTATGGCATCTCCTTGGCAGCTGACAGCACTAAGGTTTCCCCAATAGTGTGCGGCTTACCTGCTTTGGCAATGCGTAATGCCACCCGATATGATGCATCAGTAGCCTTGACATTAGTTTGAGTGAATTGTTGAATGACCCGCTTTTCTCCTACTAACGCTTCGAGTTTCCTTTGGAAAAACTGGTTTGGATGCTAGCTCGTTGTGCTTAGTTTCTAGATGGCGGGAAGTTTGGCGGGTCTCATGCAGTCATTAGACAGCACCTCTTTGCAAATGAGACATTGCGGTCGTGGGATGTCGTTTGAACCTATCCAGGTAAATCCTCAATTGATATACGCTTCATCGTATTTCCTACGTTTTGGTTTGCTGCCAGAAGGCTCAGGCTGTGGCACTGCTGGTGTCAGAAACCTCTTCATTTTAAAATATTTACTCTCTCACGCTCTGTCACACTCTCTCTCTCACATCCATTGCTAGCCAGACATCCGTTGCTAACAGACGTTTTGGCGCATGACTAACTATAAAGCTACAAGGCTACATTTATTTAATTTATAAAACGCAATACAGCCTGCAATGTCCTCAAATTTAGAATACATCTCTCCCATTATTTCTCTACAATTTCTTTGTCTTTAAAACACTTTCATTCAAAAACATTAAACCAAATGTTATTTTACACAGCCTCCCTTGAAGCTCTCTGGCGCCCCCCCCTGGGGAGACGCGCCTCACACTTTGAGAACCCCTGCCCTATCTGAAGCTCTCTGGCGCCCCCCTGGGGAGACGCGCCTCACACTTTGAGAACCCCTGCCCTATCTGAAGCTCTCTGGCGCCCCCTGGGGAGACGCGCCTCACACTTTGAGAACCCCTGCCCTATCTGAAGCTCTCTGGCGCCCCCCTGGGGAGACGCGCCTCACACTTTGAGAACCCCTGCCCTATCTGAAGCTCTCTGGCACTCCCCTGGGGAGACGCGCCGCACACTTTGAGAACCCCTGCCCTATCTGAAGCTCTCTGGCGCCCCCCTGGGGAGACACGCCTCACACTTTGAGAACCCCTGCCCTATCTGAAGCTCTCTGGCGCCCCCCTGGGGAGACGCGCCTCACACTTTGAGAACCCCAGCCTCCCTTGAAGCTCTCTGGCGCCCCCCTGGGGAGACGCGCCTCACACTTTGAGAACCCCTGCCCTATCTGAAGCTCTCTGGCGCCCCCCTGGGGAGACGCGCCTCACACTTTGAGAACCCCTGCCCTATCTGACCATTGTTGCATATTCTTTGACGTATCTATCTTCCCGGTTATTCAAACTATGTCTAAAACTATTTCCAAACGATATATCAATGAAAACACCAATGCACTGTTCATACAGGCCTTTTCCCTAGCCCTCCCCAAAACTTCTATTTCAACCTCAGTACACCTCCTACACGATTTCAACTTAAAAATCACAAAAACCATTGATGATATTGCACCCATTAGATCCAAATGCATCTCTGGTAAGCAAAAAGCACCCTGGAGAACTGCCCCATCCGTAAAGACCCAAAAAAGAGAATGTCGTAAAGCAGAGCGCAGATGGAGAAAAACGAACCTTCAAGTCCACTATGATATCTATAAAGAGAATCTTCAAAACTATAACTTAGAAATAAGAAGCAGCATCAATAATGCCCGCATCCTTTTTAGAACTGTTGACAGACTAACAAATCCCCCAACACCCATTGCTCAGGAATTTCACTTGACTAGTAAATGCAATGAACTTGCATCCTTTTTTAACTTCTTCTGTCTTCTGTGTCAGGCATTAAAAACATGTCCCCATTAACAACCCCAAATAGGGCGGACATAACAACCATGTCACAATTTGTCACCATCGATTACAAGACCCTAGATAAAATCATGTCACGTCTTAAACCATCCACCTGTGCCCTTGATGTCCTGCCAACAAGCTTTAAAAAAAAACATATTTAGCTGCATGGCAGGCGAACTAATACAAATAATCAACACTTCCCTTTCATCCGGAATTTTCCCTGAAGCCCTGAAAACTGCAGTTATTAAGCCTCTACTAAAAAAGAACGGCCTAGGCCCATTTGTACTAAACAACTTCAGACCCATATCAAACCTTCCCTGTACAGAAAAAATAATTGAAACGGTTGCCCCCAAGGGTCAACCCGTAGCCCCCTTTTATTCAATCTCTACATGCTTCCATTGGGACACATCATAAAAAAGAACAAAATTGCCTACCACAACTATGCGGATGACACTCAAATCTACATAGCCCTCTCACCGAACGACTATTCAGATTCAGATTCAGATTCAGATAACGTTTATTGCCATTATGCATACACAGGAATTTGCTTTGGCGTTACAGTTAGTGCGTTTATACTTTTTTCACGTGTATACATAAATACAAAAACAAATACAAAAACAGGACTACACAGGACAGACAACAGTGCATGGGATAGTGCTACATATAAAGTGCAGTGCAAAGTTTTTCAGTAAGTCCAGTGCGTATTCAGTCCTGGGCAGACTTGGGGGCGGGGGGGAGGGGGAAGCCAGAGTCATTTATCAGCCTGGCGGCTGAGGGGAAGAAACTGAGCCTGTGGAGGGTCTTTACAGCTTTAGGCAGCCAGAGGGAAGCAGGGTGAGGAGGCCGTGGCCGGGGTGGGAGGGGTCGGCCATGATCTTCCTTGCCCTCCTCAGAGCCCTGGTGTCGTGCAGGGAGTTGAGGGAGGGCAAGGGACAGCCGATCACCCTCTCCGCTGATCGTATCACCCGCTGCAACTTGGCCTTGTCCTTGGCCGTTGCAGCAGGGAACCAGGTGATGATGGAGTGGGTGAGGATGGACTCGATGATGGCCGTGTAGAACTGGGCCATCATGGACCTCGGCAGCCTGAATTTCCTCACCTGCCGGAGGAAGAACATCCTCTTCTGGGCCTTCTTAGTGAGGGCCTCGGTGTTCCGCTTCCACTTTAGGTCCCGAGAGATGGTCATGCCTAGAAAGCGGCATGACTCCACGGAGGCCACCGGGGAACCTCCCAGCGTGATGGGAGGAGGCAGGGCTGCTTTCCTGCGGAAATCCACCACCATCTCCACTGTTTTTAGAGCATTAAGCTCTAGGTTGTTACAACTGCAGCAGCCCCTTGATCTCACCCCTGTAGGCAGATTCGTCCCCCCTGGAGATGAGGCCCACCAGGGTGGTGTCGTCTGCGAACTTCAGGAGCTTGACCGAGGGGTGGAGGGAGACACAGTTGTTGGTGTACAAGGGAGAACAGTGCTGGAGACAGGACGCAGCCCTGCGGGGAGCCCGTGCTGGTGGACCTGAACTGGAAATGCTCTTCCCCAGCTTCACCCGCTGAGACCTGTTAGTCAGGAATTCCATAATCCACCTGCAGGTGGAGTCCGGCACTTGCAGCAGGGGTAGCTGGTGCTCCAGGATGTTTGGGAGGATCGTGTTGAAGGCCGAGCTGAAGTCCACAAACAGGATCCTGGCATAGTTGCCTGCAGTGTCCAGGTGTTCTAGCGCCTAGTGCAGAGCTATGTTCACGGCGTCCTCCGTGGATCTACTGACTCTGTACGCGAACTGCAGGGGGTCCAGCACAGGATCCGTGATGAGCTTCAGGTAGGCCAGGACAAGGCGCTCCAGGACCTTCATGACGACAGAGGTCAGAGCGACGGGTCTGTAGTCGTTAAGGCCTGTGACCTTGGCCTTCTTGGGGACGGGGATGATGATTGACGCACCTCTCTTTCTCAAACCTACAGTAAAACTCGTTGAGCTCGTTAGCGAGAGGGAGGTTGTCAGACATCAGTGGGGATTTGTAGTTGGTGATGGTGTTGAGGCCTTTCCAGACGGAGGCGGAATCCCCCTCAGAGGGCTGTTGCTGCAGCTTCTCCGAGAAGCGATGCTTTGCCTCATACACTGCTTTGGCGAACCTGTACTTGGCCTGCTTGACCCGGCCTGCAAGACCTTGAAAAACTCATCCATGCATTTGTTTCGAGTAGAGTAGACTTGATTATTGTAATGGTCTACTAACAGGCCTGTCTAAAGGAGCTGTTCGTAAATTGCAGCTCATCCAAAACGCCGCTGCTAGGGTCCTAACAAAAACAAAGAAATTTGAACACATTACACCAATCCTGAGCTCCCTGCACTGGCTACCAGTCTTGAATTGAATTCAAAATCCTCCTAATTACATACAAATCACAAAATGGTCTTGGACCAAAATACATATCAGATCTCCTCCCACCCTATATTCCCGCAAGGTCCCTAAGGTCAGCTGAGACTAATCAGCTAATCATTCCAAGAGTAAAAACAAAACACGGTGCCGCAGCTTTCAGTCACGCTGCCGCATGCTCCTGGAACAAACTCCCTGAAGAAACCAAACAGGCCCAAACCCTTAAAATATTTAAATCTAAGCTAAAAACCTTCATGTTTTGCAGCAGTTATGATTAAACACAAACACTTAACGTATTTTCCGCACTATAAGGCGCTCCGGATTATAAGGCGCACCTTCAATGAAAGGCCTATTTTAGAACTGTTTTCATATACAGGGCGCACCGGATTATAAGGCGCATAGAATAGAATATAGAATACTGCAGTCAAACATTTGACTGGGGTTGCGTTACGCCCAAGCTCCACCTACTGCGTTGCGTCACCTCTCCATCGGTGTTGTGTCAACTTCCCGTTGTCCATGCTCCACCTGAGCGTTGTCACCGTCAACGTTCTACCTGCTCCACTGTCAAAAATATATATTTTTCCACTTCAAGTATCAGCCGTTCGTCATCCATTTTTGCAACAAGTGTCAAGGACCTGCGGTGATTCACAGCCGACTCGCGTGAATAGCAATTCGCAATAGCTGCGACCACGAGATATAGAGTAGTTAGCTACAAGCATTTCAATCTGGTATTATCTCTATTAGTGGATTAACCGCTGTGGTGATTTAACAGCTGATAAAAATACATCAAGTAGACTACAAACAGAGCAAAACAATAAAACAACACCAGAAAACAACCAATAGGCTATACAATTATAACCAACAACCAATATGTGACAGCTCCTGGTGAAATGTGCAACGTAATTTTTCAGTTTTTACACATGCTTAAACTACAGATTGTAAGCTTTCAAATGATGTGTCATACATTCAAATCAGAGAAAGATTGAACACGACAGGCGTATTTGAATGTTGGTTCACCTCAAACACTGAATGGGAGAAAAGTGACTCTGAACGCAGCCACAGCTACGAACGCTGCTAAGTTAACAAAACACATCGCTACGAAGGTCTCAACTGTATTTTAATAACATGACAATATACTGGGAGAACATCAACATGCTAAAAACACAGAACTACACATAACTAGATGAACACACAGTTCTTGCTTTTGAACACGAGCTAAAACGAAAGTATGTTTACAAGTCAACCCTCCCTTACCGGTAGCCTCCGGCAAACGAGAATAATGAATCCAATACACAAATTATAAGTGTTTAGTGATCGTTAAACTGTTGTTTATTATATTGAGTGGGTACTTTAAAACTTCAAGTTGAAAGCACCAAGAAGGACCGCCTCGAAATTCATCGATGTTCATGTCCCGTGCTAGCGCTGTTGCCTTCATTCGAATAGTGACTGTAGAGACGCTTCTACTTGCGGCTCTCTGTTCAACAACCCACTGTTCGAGTTTGTCCTCTAACTGTGGCCATCTCGCTTTGTTCCCTCGGAAACTCTGTTTAGTCGTCTTTACTTAGGGTCTTGTGGTGTGGGACTGTGAGTAAGCACATCAGTACCGGTGTTTACTGATTACCGTAATGCTGCAAGCGGTGCAGCTTTGTAGTTTACCAGTCGTACTGAAACATTTTGACAGAGCGCCTTGAGCGCCGTGTACAACCAGTATGGATCAACCAATTAACCAATTGATCCATATATAAGGCGCTCCCGATTATAAGGCGCACTGTCGTTTTTTATTTTTTATTAAAGGCTTTTAAGTGCGCCTTATAGTGCGGAAAATACGGTATATCAATCTTATTAAATGTTTTATCTATTTACTTCTTATATTTGCTTTTATTCATTGTAATTTAAATGTTCTTACTCTGCTCCCCTTGCTGTATTTTTAAATAATGTATGTAAAGCACAGAATGACCCCTGTTGTATGAAATGTGCTATACAAATAAACTGTGCTATACAAATAAACCTTGCCTTGCCTTGATATTAGAAAAGTCACCTTAATTTCAAGTCTGAAGCCAATTCCAAATCCACCCTTGACTGTATTAACATATATTATTGCCAGATTAATTATTCCACAGGACAGTGGACAGTACTAAACGGCACTATACTAACCCTTGTGTTGTCTAATGTCCCAGGTTCTGAGGATGGGAGGGTCCATGTCTGGAGCACAGAGAGTGGGATGAAGGTAGCTGTTCTGGATGGAAAACATTCTGGTCCGATTAACACCCTGCAGTTCAACCCCAAATACATGACCTTTGCCAGCGCCTGCTCTAATATGGTGAGATAGTGTACAAACACACATTAGTTTAAACAGCCACACAACCATGCTTACTCAAAAATACACAGACATACTCAAACACTGTCTCTCACGTATTACTGCTAACCCTAATCCAGTCTTTGTCCTTCCTTTTAGACATTTTGGCTTCCCTGTGTCGATGACTGACCATGGGGTGCGGCCTCATTAACTTAAGTGGTTCTGAAGGAAATGTAATAATACAACTACTATGGACATCTTTTTAAACAAACATTTAAAAACGATGTATATTATATAATAAGCACAACGCCGTATGCTTAGATACATATTATGTTGTAAATTCAGTATTGATATGTTTTAGACTGTATTCTGAACATATTTTAAAGGTTATTTTAAATGCATGCATTAGTCTTGTTGTTTTTTTCTTATTTTATTTTGCTAGTACTTATTATGAAAATATGTGATATTTTTATTTCCAATTGTTTCATTGTAAAGTGCATTGTAAATAAATGTTTTTATATTAAATAAATCAAGTGGCCACATTTTGGGTTTGGTGTTGTTTTGAGGGGAATATTTGGGTAGAATATGATTTATTGTATTACAATTTGTCAATGGCCTAAGAAATGTTGAGAGTGAGGAGGACTTATTTTCTTAAGGGTCGTACTACAGTATGTGGTTTTTCATTTAAAGCGTTTCAATAGGTGGTTAATTAAGAACATCTACAAGGTGCTCTGTATAGATTGGTTGATAGATAGATTGTCCTGTGTTAGGTATATGAGTACAAACTAGGTTCTACTCTCCCACAGTTCCTATTCTCCCACACAATCACACGTTGTGTTGAATTTGTGCTATACAAATAGTCTGACTGATTGATTGAAGTAAACGTATCTTTGTGTATCTGTGTGTGTGTGTGTGTGTGTGTGTGTGTGTGTGTGTGTGTTTGTTTGCACTAACAGAGTGTGTCTGTGATAGAGGGGGCCTCTATTGAATAATGCATAGACTTTTGGATTGTGTACTCACAGCTGGGTGAATAATGAATGATCCCATCACAGGTAACCTCACAGACACACTCATCTTTCTCTCACCCACCTCTAGGTGTGTGTGTGTGTGTGTGTGTGTGTGTGTGTGTGTGTGTGTGTGTGTGTGTGTGTGTGTGTGTATGAATGCAACCTCTTTCTCCTCATTCTTGCCTGTAATATTTTCTCATTCTCTCTCTCTCTCTTGCACACACACAGACACATATACACACATTTAATATGCATGAGCTGTGTTTGTAGTTTTGTCAATGGTCATTGTTATGTAGCTTACTTGTATTGACCATTCAACAACCGGCCATTCATTCGCCCCAAAAAAGTCCACCTAAAGGTCTACAGTAGGCTGCTTTCAGTAAAGTTGCTGTTTTCCCGTTTATTGATTTATCAGATAATAATGGGATATGGAGACGAATTCAAAGTATACCTCGCTTTTACAAAAGTTGTTTGGGTTTGTCAGTCAGAGGATGTTCGCTTAGCCATATCCCTGCCACAATAGCCTAAATACATTAAAGTCCACACTCCGAACCAAGATACGGTGTTGAAATGTTAGGTTCAGCTTCACCCTCGGTGTCGCATTTCTTTGACCAGGAGGCTGGAATTTGAGATCTCGGTTGCGGTCGCATGTTGAACTGATCCGGCTCATGATGTGAATGAGTGATATGTGGTTGGTGATGACACAGGACTATCCAAACAAGACCAGACAGTGAAGGAACGACCTTATGGTTTTGAGCAGCGGATTTCTCAAACATAACGAGTCTTCGGTGCTCCACGCAGCCTAACGACGCGCGTCTTTGGAGAGGTTCCCACTCCCGCCAAGCCCCACACAGTTGTGGTCATTGATACGTAAAGAATTTGAGATCAGTGGTTAAGGTGGCATATCCACTGACAGGTACGTTATTACTCATCTGTCACAGTTCCGCAGGTCGAGTTTCAAGCGTTAGGAATCCCCCAAGTCACCTTTTGGGCGTTTATGTCATTGGCTTGGAAGTTGGTCCAGGTTGGTCCAGGCCTGTCTGTCTGTCAGAGGACCTACCTGCTGGGTGAAGACACGGAGAGGCACCACGGAGGAGAGGATTCTGAAGCGATACATCTATCTGCCAAAAGATGTCACACCAAACGGGAATCCATGGTAAACTCGCCCGCAAACTGAATTGACATATCTTAATATTAATGGGTTTTGGCAAAAGGCCTACTGTTTCATTGAGCTGCGCTATTGTGCGCCAAAAGCTCTCCACGCTTTGTTGTAAATGCTGATTTTTCACAGCTCACTTTGATCAATAACTTTGAGTATTGATTATCGAATGTCTTCAACAAGGTCGCCAAGAGCAGTAATGTTGCATCATTAATTTGAAACGATTTCGGTTACATTTGCGCGTAAAAGCTCAGTAATGTCGCCTATGCTGCTGCTATTCACATGTAATGGTTACATGTCAAACACTAGGAATAACGCCAGAGTTGGCTGATTGATAAGAAATGTGTTTTGTGTTATCTGTGGCTATGCAATTTAACAGTAGCCTATGTGTGGATGTTTCAACATGTGCGTAATTTGAGCTTGGTGAGGGGGGGGGGGGGGCGCGCGTTTGGCGGAAGCATACTTCTCCTCTCTCATCTGTCTCACCTGATCCTGCATCATTTATTAGGTTGCTGTGTTTGGTAACCATGGTGAGGAGGGAGAGGGGGCTCTTATAAGTAAGGCCTCTTATGTAGGAAGCTCTCAGCTAATGCAGAAACACACATATTACGGGTTCAATCCATTAGAGGAGGACAGATTACCCAACCTGCTGGGTTGACAGCTCTGAGATCACTTGAGCTGCACTTTAAAACCCTTTACAGTATTGTCTCTAACTACCACTGATGTATCTATATGACCCTTGTCTGTGTCACCTAAAAGGCCATACCGTGAGTGGCTGGCATGAGATCAGATTTTCTCTCTGGAGTCTCAAGTTCTTACTGACCCATTCCACCCCTCCTTGTCTGACATATATCTTATTACTTTAGGAACGTCTGAGCTGAAGGAGTTTCTGGCCAGGGCGAGGGGAGGAGCCATCAGAATTGTAAAGGTTGTCATCATAGATGGTAAGCATGTGCACCTCTGTGTAGATGGATGTCTCAGAGTGTATAACATCTTTAGCTGACATTGGTGTGATCATGCAAACAAGCATTTTTGTTTCAGCTGGTATCACCATACAAAGGTTTGACATAGATCCAGGCAGAGGTGAGGTTTGAGGTATATGTTGTTCTCTGTCTTCCAGAAGAGTTGGTGCTTGGCGCGTACAGAGAGCCGGCACAGAGCTGGGACAAGGATTATGACCACTTCCTGCTTCCTCTGCTGGTTGCTCAGGAGCCCTGCTACATCCTGTATCGCCTTGACTCCCAAAATGCACAGGGCTACGAGTGGATCTTCATGGCTTGGTCACCTGACCAATCACCAGTATGTAATACATACATACATACATTGATCACCATACAAACCACAATGTTTGTGAAACGGGAAGAGACATTTTCAGCTGAACATGTGACGTCAACCAAACTCATCCTCTCATAAATACAGTTTATACATATCTTCTGTCAAACATGCAGTGCACAAACCAATACATTTTCTCTTGTCCTCCACGTCCTCTGTAGGTGAGGCAGAAGATGGTGTATGCTGCCACCCGCGCCACACTGAAGAAAGAGTTTGGTGGAGGTCACATCAAGGATGAGATGTTCGGCACAGTTGAGGTTTGTGGAAACTCCAAGATGGTCCACTCTATGGAGCATACTTTAAAGCAGGTCTTTGCCAAGCAACAAGCGCTGTTATCAAAGGGGCAGGAGAGATTGGGAAAGACAGGCAGAGTGTGACAAGGTCGGCGGCTCGATTCCTGGCTCCTCCTGTCCACGTGTAGATGTGTCCTTGGGCTAGACACTGAACCCCAAATGGCTCCCAATGAGCGGGTCGCCGCCTTGCATGGTAGCTTGCCGCCATTGGTGTGTGAATGTGTGTGTGAATGGGTGAATGAGAGGTAAAGCGCTTTGGATAAAGTGCAGTCCATTTACCATTTATAAGAACCTGCCCACTCACACACACACTTGTACATATGCATGCACACACACACACACACACACACACACACTCACACACACACAGACACGTGGACACAGACACACACGCACACACACACACACACACACGCACACAGACACACACACACACATACACACACACATGCACACACACACACACACACACACACACACACACACGTAAGACCTGAATGGTGTTGGGTTCTAATTGACATCCTTAGTAAAAAGCAGTCAAACTTTCTAAAGTGTCAATTACAATAGATTAGGTCAAAGCCCTCTATTTGTAAACAGTGCACTCTTATGTGGCCTTGCTCAGCTCCTTATGTCCTGTGTGTGCAGGATGACCTGAGCTTCCAGGGGTATCTGAGGCACATGTCCTCCTGCTGCTCCCCTGCACCTCTCACAGCAGCTGAACAAGAGCTGCAGAGAATTAAAGTCACAGAGGTAAGCAAGAGGCATACAGTGTGATGTCCTTATGATGTAGTAGAATAGTGGGTGTGTATCGGAATGTGTTTTTGTTTTGAACAAACAAACAAACAAACATATAAACAGAAATACACCGGGTCAACACAAAACAATACATAAGAATGGCAAAGACAGTGATGATAAAATAAATAAAAACAAAGTAAACTAACCTATGTGTGAAAAGAGAGAGAGGGGGGGGGTGTCTGTGTGTTCGTGTGCGGGGGGGGGGGGGGCAATCAGCAGGGACAACAGTCTATGACTTGTTGAAGTTTATTTTTATTTATTTTATTTGACCTTTATTTAACCAGATAAATCAGTTGAGAACAAATTCTCATTTTCAATGGCGATCTGGGGGGCCCCGGCAAGAATAAAAACAAACATATAAACAGAAATACTCAGGGTCAACATAAAACAATACATACAATACATGAGAACGGCAGTTCGACAGGGAAGATACATAAATAAAAACAAATAGAAACAAAATCAGCTAACCTATCTGTGGAAAGAGAGCGGGGTGTGTGTGTGTGTGTGTGTGTGTGTGTGTGTGTGTTTGTGTGTGTGTATGTCGGGGGGGGGGGGGGGGCAACTATGATCTGCTGAAGTTTATTTTTGAAAGTGGTGAGTGAGGTGAGTGCTGTGAGTTTGAGTGTGTTCTGTAAGGTAGGACAATCATTTGCTGCCCTAAAACTGAAGGAGTTGCGGGCAAAAACAGTGCGGGCTTTTGGGATGGTGAGCTTGATGAGATCCCTAGACCTTGAGTGGTAACTATTGTGAGAGAAATGCAGGAGAGATGAGAGGTAGAGAGGTGATTTTCCCAGGATTGTTTTATAGATGAATTGAAGCCAGTGAAAAAGCCGCCTGGTTACTTTGTTATTCATGTGTTTTTCTCTTTGTATACCATCCAGGATAAGGTAGTATGGGTAAGTTTTTTCACTGTTTCAAATCCAAGAGTGTATTCTGTGTGTGTGTGTGTGTGTGTGTGTGTGTGTGTGTGTGTGTGTGTGTGTGTGTGTGTGTGTGTGTGTGTGTGTGAGTGTGTGAGTGTGTGAGTGAGTGAGTGAGTGAGTGATGTGTGTGTGTGTGTGTGTGTGTGTGTGTGTGTGTGTGTGTGTGTGTGTGAGTGTGTGAGTGTGTGAGTGAGTGAGTGAGTGAGTGAGTGAGTGAGTGAGTGAGTGAGTGAGTGAGTGAGTGAGTGAGTGAGTCTGTGAGAGAGAGAGACAGAGAGACTAAGACTGTGCATTGTATCCACAGGATGAACGTAGACGGATAAGCAGCACTCCTACGGGACGAGCAAAGGTTTGTCTTCCTCATGTTTTGTCCTCTGGAAAAATGTAACTGCGATTGGACAATACTGTAAGCGTGATATATGTGTTTTGTCTCCCCCTTCAGGTGACAATGGAGTTTGGCCTAGACAGAAGGCATCAGACTATGCAGGGCCTGGCATTCCCACTACAAGAGGAGGCCAAAGGAGCTCTGCACCAACTCAAGCAGAGACGTATAAACTACATTCAATTGGTGAGCTTTACACCCAGTCTACACAAATTGCATAGACAAATTCACACAAAAGTATCAAGTGTCATAGAACACATGCAAAAACGTACACACAGCCTGCTCAGTTGTGTATGTGTCTGTGTCTGTCTCAGAGGCTGGACATAGAGAAAGAGACAATCGAGCTGGTCCACACCAGCCCTACAGAGACCTGTGAGCTTCCTTACAGGATCCCCACTGACACACCCAGATACCACTTCTTCCTTTTCAAACACTCCCACCAGGGCCAGCCAGAGGAGTCTTTGGGTCAGTACAACAACCATATCCAGTACATATACACATGCACACAACACACATACACATGTACGCAGATGCAAAACACATAGAGTGCTAACGGAATCAATTACAGTACAGTGATCTGTGAGATGCAAATCTAAAAGGTTTGTGGCTTATTTATACTTGAACACAAGACAACTGATTGTCTATTGAACTACTGTGCCCCCCCCCCCTCTCTTTCTCAGTGTTCATATACTCAATGCCTGGGTACAGCTGTAGCATCAAGGAGCGGATGTTGTATTCCAGCTGTAAGAACCGGCTACTGGATGAGGTGGAGAGAGACTACCACTTAGAGATCGCCAAGAAGGTGCGGAGCAAACAACACATTCAATCCAGAATGCTAAATAAACATAGCTGACATAACAACTGATCTTAATCTATTGATTCAAACTTGAATAATTGTTATCAGTGCAAATACATTTTTCTGATTAAAAACAATATTGTACATAATGTTCTTAAAACCACAATTACACTTTTTTATTCTCCTAACTAAACCCCTCATAAACCCATTATAGTCTCCCAAATAATATGATATGTGTGTGTGTATACAGATGGAGATTGACAGTGGGGATGGGCTGACAGAGGAGTTTCTATTCGAGGAGGTCCACCCTATGGAGCATACTTTAAAGCAGGCCTTCGCCAAGCCCCGTGGACCAGGAGGCAAGAGGGGCAACAAGCGCCTTATCAAAGGGGCAGGAGAGAATGGGGAAGACAGCTAGAGTGTGACAACATCTGCCCCCCCCCCCCCCACACACACACACACACACACACACACACACACACACACACACACACACACACATACAAGCTACCATGTCACCTGCCTGTTCCTTGACTTGACTTGCCTTTTCTTTTTTTCGTCTTTCCCTTGAGGACCTGTTAGTGCTTGATTAAAATAAGACAAAGTCACAAGGCCTATTTTTTTAATACTGTCTTTCCACTGTTTCCATTAGTTCACCAATGAGGCCTTCACTCAAAGTTAAATTCACTTGTAATGCCCACACTCAAATGCAAACAGACTTAGCTTATCACTCTTCCCCTGAAGGCTTGGTCATAGTCAACTGAAGGATGGCTATTGTTTTACAATATCCTCAAATAAAAAAAAATCTGTATATTCAATTTGTCTTCTGTTTTACTGTCTTGCCCTGTTCCTAAACTATAGTGTATAGTGTGTCTGTGCGTCTAGTGTATATTCCTGTCCTGTGAGTGTGAGTGTGTGTGTGTGTGTGTGTGTGTGTGTGTGTGTGTGTGTGTGTGTGTGTGTGCGCGCGCGCGTGTTCGTGCGTGTGATACAACAGAGCCTACAAATTCAATATAATTTAAACAAATTACAATAACCTAATGTTTATAGACAGTTTTCACACTGTACCAACAGAAGGGCGGGACTGAAGGGCGCGTGTGTGTGTGTGTGTGTGTGTGTGTGTGTGTGTGTGTGTGTGTATATATATATATACTGTATATACGCACACACACAGTAGTATTGTGATTGTGGAGGCCAGGTCATCTGACGCAGCACTCTATCACTGTCCTTCTTGGTCAAATAGCCCTTACATAGACTGGAGGTGTGTTTGGGGTCATTGTCCTGTTGAAAAACAAATGATGGTCCCACTAAGCGCAAACCAGATGGGATGGATGTGAATCCAGAATGCTGTGGTAGCCATGCTGGTTAAGTGTGCCTTGAATTTTCACCAACAGTGTCATCGGCAAAGCACCCCCACACCATCACACCTCCTCGTCCATGCTTCACGGTGGGAACCACACATGCAGAAACCATCCGCTCATCTTCTCTGCGTCACACACGGCGGTTGGAACCAAAAAATCTCAAATCTGTACCAAAGTACCAAAGTACAGATTTCCACTGGTCTAACGTCCATTCGTTGTGTTTCTTGGCCAAAACAATTCTCTTATTCTTGTTGTTATATCTCAGTAGTGGCTTCTTTGCAGCAATTCGACTATGAAGGCCTGATTTACGCAGTCTCCTCTGAACAGCTACTTGAACTCTGTGAAGCATTTATGTGGGCTCTAATCTGAGGTGCTGTTAATTTGCGGTTTCTGAGGCTGGTAACTCTAATGAACTTATCCTCTGCAGCAGAGGTAACTCTTGGTCTTCCTTTCCTGGGGCGGTCCTCATGAGAGCCAGTCTCATTATAGTGTCAAAGGTCTTTCAATGTTCCGGATTGACTGACCTTCATGTCTTAAAGTAATGATGGACTGTCGTTTCTCTTTACTTAGTTGAGAGGTTCTTGCCATAATATGGATTAGAACAGTAGTCAAATAGGGCTATTCACTGTATACAACTGTCTACTAACCATACCTCTGCACAACACAACTGATGGTCTCAAACACATTAAGAAGGCAAGAAATTCCACCAATTAACTCTTGACAAGTCACACCTTTAATTAATTGAAAACCGTTAGGTGGCTACCTCATGAATTTGATTGGTATAGGTATGAGGTATCAGTCTAAGAACAAAACATAATTCAATTGTGGGGGAAATCTGTGTCTTCAAGTCTTCTCTGTTAATCTCTCAGTTAATCTGAATGCCTCCCAGGTGTTCATACACCATCATACACCATCATACACCATCATACACCATCATACACCATCATGCACCATCATACACCATCATACACCATCATACACCATCATACACCATCATACACCATCATGCACCATCATACACCATCATACACCATCATACACCATCATACACCATCATGCACCATCATACACCATCATACACCATCATACACCATCATACACCATCATACACCATCATACACCATCATACACCATCATACACCATCATGCACCATCATACACCATCATACACCATCATACACCATCATACACCATCATACACCATCATACACCATCATACACCATCATGCCAAGTTATAAAAAAACTGGTCTTGTTTAGTCGGCCATGATTTTTCCTAGACATCCCTAACAAACCACGGTACAGAAGAAAAATATATAAAAATAAATCTTATAATCCTATAATGACACTGAGATGAAATCACTACCAGTTTGCAATCTCTAGTTCTGACTTATGTTTATGACTCTGACTATCATGTTTACTGTGCTATATCTATGTACTGATGTACAAATCTTTTCTCCTCCCACCGTAGGGCTTTGTTGCCAGGGCCACCCACAGAGATGGTTACCAGACCGTTGAGTATGCAGGATGAGGTGGAGAGAGGAGGGCCCCACTGTCCACACCCTTCTTCCCTTCTGTGGGACGCCACCAGAGATCTGTTCTGCATTACCACCACCTTCCAGTACCTGCACACCTCAGGCATTACATTTACATTTAAATCACAGCTAAACCAATCATTTTAAATGAGAGCAATGAGTAGGAGGAGGGTGGAGGTGCACATAATGGGTTCAGCATTGTTGGACAGAAGAGTAGGAGAGAGTTCAACTTTTGACAGAACTCACATTGGCTACGGATCGGTTAACAAACACATTGAATATGAACATTTCTCGTTATTCAGTTATAATAAGTGGTGTACAAATGTGCAGACAAAGTAGAAGAAAGTAACCTCAAATATTTTTCTGCCTCCAGGTTGGTATTGGGGATCCATTTCAGCCAGTGAGGCTCGAGATGCTCTCCTGAAGGTGTCTGTGGGCACCTTTCTTGTGTGTGACAGCAGCCACCCTCTCTACATGCTGACCCTGTCAGTCAAGACGCGCTGTGGCCCTACAAATGTACACATTGAGTACAGGGTGGGGCGCTTTGGACTGGACTCCAGCTCCCGAGGCCTCCCTCGCCTACCGTCCTTTCCTGATGTCCTCAGCATGGTGCATCGTGGGCTCTGACCAGAGACATCAGAGCCAGAGAGTTGAGGCTGAGGATCCGCAGCGCAAGGCCAAAACTAATCCACCCCAGCCCACAGCCAAGGACAAGGCAGTGTTGCTCAAGCTGATGCGTCCCCTGCACAGGTCCCAGGTCTTCCCCTCCCTTCAGCACCTGTCACGCCTCACCTCAACTGCCACACAGATTGTCCTGACCAGCTGCCACTCGCGTGCCCACTGGTGCGCTACCTGCAGGACCACCCTAACCCTAACCCTAACCCCTTTCAGGTTCAATGGCCCAACATTTTCACCAGCATTGCGTTATTTGATTACTAAAACAGATAATTTGGCTCTTGGGTTCATGGCTTTATGTGCCGTAACTTATTAGATGGAGATTGACAATTCCAAAAGTGTTGTGTCTTCACTCATCAGCCAACTGTTGCATTTATCGGAACGGCATTCATGACCTTTCTGAATTACTTTTGAATGATGGTGCACAATGCTAACACAAGTCCCATGGTGCCTCAGTATGGGCTCTGCCTTGACTGACTGCTCTCATATACAGACACCCATGAACTGGACTCGTACTCTTATTACTCTATAATAATTTGTGGTTTGCTTTATTATTAGTTTTTCATAAACCCCCCCCCCCCCCAGTGATGTAAACAGTGATATTTAACCCTGTTTCCATAAACAGCTATGAACCTTATGAACTGTTTGAAGGAGTATTGAACCCATGTAACCTGTTACCTCTGAGAACCATTTCCCTGTCATAAGACTAATCCTGCTGTTTTCACTGACAGGTAAGGCACGCCGTAAACTCCCATGGTGTCATGAAAGGGAGAGCAGTGTGCCAGAGCTTTTTAACTCACTAACTGACAAAGAATTCCGGAACACTCACCACCTTGAGTGCCAAGTGTTTTATGTGGTATTTACCTAGCAACAATACTTTGATTGGCTACAAAATGCATCATAATTTATGCATTTTTGGCGCTCTAGAATGATGACAATTTTGGTGACTAACTATGCACAGTTGGCACTAAATAAGTTAAGAGACTTGATAAGTTATACTGTAGGTATAATATCTTTTAGAAGATAAGATTTTCTATGACATTTTGTGTTTTTGTGTACTACATATAATTAGCAGTGAACCATGGCTGTGAGCATTTCCATGGAAACATTATGTCTGAGTTGGTTTCCATGATGTGGATTTGAGCAATGCTGAAAAGCCTCTTATCAGGATTAGAGTCATACGTGGTTATTAATACACTAACAGAACAGAGTGTACTAACACACACACACACACACGCGCACACACACACACACACACACACACACACACACACAGTACTATGCTAAACACATACAGTACACATGCATGCTCACATAGTAACATAGCATTGTATAGCATACAGTAGGCTACCTACAATTGTACTGTGGCCAATGGAGCTTTTTTTTAAAAGTAGTTGTTATTCTTGGGTTGCCGTTTACCATAGCAGAGTCATCAGTTGTGGTCATTACTACTACAGTACAGTGTGACTGGTCATTATTACTACAGTACAGTGACTGGTCATTACTACAGTACAGTGACTGGTCATTACTACTACAGTACAGTGTGACTGGTCATTACTACTACAGTACAGTGACTGGTCATTACTACTACAGTACAGTGACTGGTCATTACTACTACAGTACAGTGACTGGTCATTACTACTACAGTACAGTGACTGGTCATTACTACTACAGTACAGTTGTGACTGGTCATTACTACTACAGTACAGTGACTGGTCATTACTACTACAGTACAGTGACTGGTCATTACTACTACAGTACAGTGACTGGTCATTACTACTACAGTACAGTGACTGGTCATTACTACTACAGTACAGTGACTGGTCATTACTACAGTACAGTGACTGGTCATTACTACAGTACAGTGAAATGCCATGAAGGATATCCAGAACAATGAATAATTAGCAGCCACAACCTGGCAATACACAGTTAGAGGGATCCTATTGACCCAAATGCAGTGTGTATTAGGCCTAAGTGTGTTCCACTCAGTAGTCACACACATCAGGGTATCACAGGGGCTCATTATTTAAGAGGCTTCAGTGAAAAATAAATCTAAATGCATTATTCAATTCAACTTTATTTCAGACACATAGGTCCATATCAGTATAAATGATAGCCTATTAAAATACAATACGAGGACAACAACACAAAGATAATCATTGCCGTTCACAAGTCCACAGTGATTAAAATACATGCAGACATTTGTTCCAGTGTTTCCAAAAACGGAGGAGTACCGTGTCACTTTGTGTGGGCTCAGTTAAGGCCATTATGATTACATTTTCTGACTCAATTAATGGACACATACATTATTTTGTACATAATAATTCCTCAATACAGCATGAAAGGCAGGAACATTACTTGTTGTTGGGAACTTGAGCAAGATTCTGAATGCATCATTAAATGCCACCTGCAGGTTTTTAATTTTTGCTTTACTATAGCTGCACAAGTGGGCTGTATAGAGTGGAGTACAGTAGGTTCTAAAAAGGCTGTTTTAACATCAGTACACATATGAAATGTGCATGCCAGCATATTGGCTTATATAATAATAATGATTATTATTTAGGATAGTATTCCAGGATTTGATTAACCATTGACCTACTACCCCCCCCCCTCCCATCCTCCTCTGCCCCCCTGCCATCCCTCCTCTGCCCCCCTACCATCCTCCTCTGCCCCCCTACCATCCCTCCTCTGCCCCCCTCCCATCCTCCTCTGCCTCCCTACTATCCCTCCTCTGCCCCCCTACCATCCTCCTCTGCCCCCCTACCATCCCTCCTCTGCCCCCCTACCATCCTCCTCTGCCCCCCTACTATCCCTCCTCTGCCCCCCTACCATCCTCCTCTGACCCCCTACCATCCTCCTCTGCCCCCCTACCATCCTCCTCTGCCCCCCTACCATCCCTCCTCTGCCCCCCTGCCCTGGGCAAGGCTGTGTGGAGTTCCGGGGGGCCGTGCTGCCGTACAGACGGAGACTCCCCAACGCCCTGGACGGGGTGAGGCTGGTGATCCGGCCCGGGGAGAAGGTGAGGGTGGTGGCCCAGGAGAAGGTGGGGGTGGTGGGCCAGGAGAAGGTGGGGGTGGTGGGCCCGGGGAGAAGGTGGGGGTGGTGGGCCAGGAGAAGGTGGGGGTGGTGGGCCGGACGGGCTCGGGCAAGACCACCCTGTTCCTGGCTCTGTTCCACATGGTGGAGCTCAACCATGGGCAGATCCTACTGGACGGCCTGGACATCAGAAAAGTAGGGCTGGGTCAGCTCTGGTGAGGAAGAGGAGGGTGATGAGGAGGAGAGTGATGATGATGATGATGATGATGGTGGTGGTGGTGGTATTGGCATGGGACAGATTCTACTGGACGGGCTGGACATCAGCACCATAGGACTTGGTCAGCTCAGGTGAGGAAGAGGAGGGTGCAGATCGATCAGTGGAGGCTGGTGACTTCCAGAATTGAGGAGGCCAAATTTTTTTCCGCTTGCTCGCTTCACTCGCGATGGAATGTTCCCTGTTCTTCTTATCTGTCTTTGTTAAAAAATTTGTGTTTGGCGGTACTGAAGGGATTGGGACACTCTCAGGATGGTGGATGAAGCAGCTTTTATTGCCTGCACAATGGGTCATCAAATAAACAAAACAATTGGCATGAATCTCTGGTCCGCCTGCAGCAGCTATTGTCCCTTCTGCTCAGGCTCACAACATTCACCACAACATACTACATACAATCAATGACATGTCAAAAGCACTCAAACACTATGTCAATCAGACACACAACATACAATTCAGAACAATACTTCATCCATTTCTAATATTTATCCTGCAGAACAGCACTCATACACGCGTGTGGCGGAAAAAGGTACTACATGTGGAATGCAACATGACGTTACTGACTAGCCATGCCCTAGATCGCGAATGCTAGCAACACCACGAGTGGACTCTTACAAAATGCACCAAAACATAGAACTCAAACAACATATGTAATAAGTTACCTGCACAATGGGTCATCAAATAAACAAAACAATTGGCATGAATCTCTGGTCCGCCTGCAGCAGCTATTGTCCCTTCTGCTCAGGCTCACAACATTCACCACAACATACTACATACAATTATTAATTATTAATATTAAAAATAAAACTGTTCAATAAATCCTAAATGTTGTCTACCTATTCGATGTATAAATCGCGCCAGAATCTTGCCGACTTCCGAGGTCATTTTAAGCAAAAGTATTTGGCCAAATGAGCTATTATTTTCAGGGATAATAGCCATGGGTGTTCTAGACGTGTCCTGCAAAGGACAAGTTGACAGGTAGCCACGATGGCGAGTGTTTCTTTGACTGAAGTGACTGAAGAATTCTCAAAATGGCTTCATGTGATTGGAGGAACAAAATGTCAATTTTTCAGCCCTGTACTCAATGCATGGTGAGGCCAGGCCTCCTCTGCCCACCCATTTTCAGTGATTTGGCCAATCACATATTATTGCCATGAAAAAAATTGCATTACATTGACTTCTATGAGAAACCACTTTCCTGGGGAGGCCTGGCCTCCCTCAAAACAAACGGATAGGGATTCTGGCCTGTAGGTGCTTTACAATTGCAATATTGGGTTTTAGCCATGGAAAAATTCAGATTTATGAACATAAATAATAATAATATTAATATAAAAAATAAAAATAAATGTTTTTTGTTAAATAAATAACTAAAATAAATATAATTATTGCTTTTTAAAATCTCTCTCTCTTCTCTCAAATTATTGGGGAGGCCAGGCCTCCTCCACCTCTATGGAGGAGCCTCCACTGGTGCAGATGATGATGATGGTGGTGGTGGTATTGGCCAGGACCAGGTTCATTTTCAGAGGTCCTCTTTCCACATGTTGTTTATATCGCCCCCTGCAGGTCGAGGCTGGCCATCATCCCTCAGGACCCGTTCCGTCTGGTCATGTCACAAATCTACGCGTGTGTCCACATTTCCAAGACGTTTAATTGCGTTGATGGACTTCCATATCCATACTGCTCTAACCCGTTAACATGGGCGCCGAAATGAAACCCTCACGCGCCGCTGAGGTTGACGCAGCCAGTGAAGTTTCTCTTTTCTGCTTCAGCCAGCCTCCCTGTTCTTCAGCCAGCCTCCCTGTTCTGACTTGTTCCCATCCCATCATCCCCCCGCCCTGTTCTCTTCTCACCCTCCTCCTCCCTGCTGCCCAGCAGAGCCCAGCCCCCCTCCAGCAGAGCAGAGCCCCCCCCCCCCTCCAGCAGAGCAGAGCCCCCCTCCAGCAGAGCAGAGCCCCCCCCCCTCCAGCAGAGCAGAGCCCCCCCCCCCTCCAGCAGAGCAGAGCCCCCCCCCCCTCCAGCAGAGCAGAGCCCCCCCCCTCCAGCAGAGCAGAGCCCCCCCCCTCCAGCAGAGCAGAGCCCCCCCCCTCCAGCAGAGCAGAGCCCCTCCCCCCTCCAGCAGAGCAGAGCCCCCCCCCCCCTCCAGCAGAGCAGAGCCCCCCCCCCTCCAGCAGAGCAGAGCCCCCCCCCCCCCCTCCAGCAGAGCAGAGCCCCCCCCCCCCCCTCCAGCAGAGCAGAGCCCCCCCCCCTCCAGCAGAGCAGAGCCCCCCCCCCTCCAGCAGAGCAGAGCCCCCCCCCCTCCAGCAGAGCAGAGCCCCCCTCCAGCAGAGCAGAGCCCCTCCCCCCTCCAGCAGAGCAGAGCCCCCCCCCTCCAGCAGAGCAGAGCCCCCCCCCCCCTCCAGCAGAGCCCCCCCCCCTCCAGCAGAGCAGAGCCCCCCCCCCTCCAGCAGAGCAGAGCCCCCCTCCAGCAGAGCAGAGCCCCTCCCCCCTCCAGCAGAGCAGAGCCCCCCCCCTCCAGCAGAGCAGAGCCCCCCTCCCCCCTCCAGCAGAGCCCCCCCCCTCCAGCCCCCCCTCCCCTCCACACGGCTCATAGACATCTAGCTAACGAGCTGCAAGTCAGGCGTGAAGCCAAGCCATTATCCGGAGAACAACCATCTACCTTCTAGGCCAGGTAAGAATACTTCCCATACATATAGATTACGAAAATGTCTCACTTGCCAATCAGACACAAATATCACGCAATGTGCCGCCTTAAAGAGGAACAGTTCTGCATTTGTTTTTCCATTTCTCTGCTAAGAATGTTGCTAGCTAGCCTAGCCACCCTGGCATCACTTCCGCCTAGGAGATCAGATTCTAACTAGCAACATTGTTACCAGATCAACATGATTACACAGTGTTTCATTGTTTGTGCTTGATGGTACAATGATGTGTTTAGACTCCCTACATGTTATTGTTACAATGTAACTTCATGTTAGACGCTGATCGGGGAAAGTATTCATCACAACTTTGTTGGCCAACTTTTATTTCGGGTATAGCTAGCTAACTCACTAGATATCTCTATCTCTATCTCTATCTCTATCTCTATCTCTATCTCTATCTGTATATCTATATCTATATCTCTATTTCTATCTAGCTCCTAGCAGCATGTTTACTGAGGTGTTATAGATCATGCAGTGAGCTCTAGTCTGTCCACCGGTGTTAGCCTGCTACCGGCATGTTGTTGACTTGTTTTCATGCTTGCTATCTAGTTGTTAACTAGCTATTTAAGTTAAGCCATCACTAATAATTGGAGTAGTTTGCCATTGCCAAATCAATATGAATGTCATTAACATGGTCAGAATATCTTATTCCAAATGAATATGATAGACCATCCTCAGTGGAGTCTGGCCTATAGGAGAATCAAATGTCATCTACTGTGTTCATGTCAACTCATGTCTGTCTTCTCAATGCTCTCTCAGTTGTGTCGTGATGGCAGCAATTCGTAAGAAATTGGTCATCGTAGGAGATGGAGCCTGTGGAAAGACCTGCCTGCTCATTGTGTTCAGTAAAGACCAGTTCCCAGAGGTCTATGTGCCCACTGTCTTTGAGAACTATGTTGCTGACATTGAGGTTGACAGCAAACAGGTAAAAAAAAAAGACCCCTCCCTTTTTTCAAACTGCATAATGTTTTTGGCTATTGAATATTTTGTGCATAGGCTAATAGGCAACTACGGTACACTTTATGTGTCCAGTTCTGGGGCTCTCTGATTTGTTCTCATATTTTGGCAGGTTGAGCTGGCACTATGGGATACAGCAGGTCAGGAGGACTATGATAGGCTCCGCCCCCTCTCGTACCCAGACACTGACGTCATCCTCATGTGCTTTTCCATTGATAGCCCTGACAGTTTGGGTGAGTTTAGGACCCCCTATACTTCCATATATATACATGTATATATATACATTCAAAGTAACTTACACATACAACTGTTTTGGTGGCCCTCACAGAACTTTGATCGAAAGGGAAGACACGCATACACCCGCTCAAGGGAATTGTGCCTGGACATCAGTGGTTAGTAACGCTGACACAGGTGTGGTCTCACTCTCTACTAATCTACTGTCTGTGCTTGTTGCTCTTCCCTCCTGTTTAGAGAACATCCCAGAGAAGTGGACTCCAGAGGTCAAACACTTCTGCCCTAATGTTCCCATCATCCTAGTGGGGAACAAAAAGGACCTACGCAACGATGAGCATACTCGCAGGGAGTTAGCCAAGATGAAGCAGGTACAGTCTCTCTCTCACACACATATACACACACACACACATCTAACTCCTAGGGTTACGTGTGACCTTTCTGACTGGGTATATTGTATATTGCCCACTCCACAGGAGCCTGTGAAGCCAGAGGAGGCTCGTGACATGGCAAACCGGATTGGTGCTTTTGGCTACATGGAGTGCTCTGCAAAGACAAAGGATGGAGTGAGAGAAGTATTTGAGATGGCCACCAGGGCGGCACTACAGGCCCGGCGTGGGAAGAAACACAGTTCATGCCTCTTGCTGTAAATTGAGGCATGAGGACCCTGCCTACCAACAGGGGACATGGGGAAGGACAAGAGATAGGAAATGAGGTCTATTCCCCTTCTGCCCCTAAAAAAGACTGCTCACCAGTTTTTACTAAAGGTGTAATGCTTTTAATTTTCTGTCTTAAAAGTGAAACAAGTTGAATAGTCAATGTTTTGTCATTATTCAATGATGGGTCATGGAAAATGCTTTTTTTGTACTTTACATGAGTGAATCTGCCATATCAACACTTCCCTTGTCAATCTGTACCACGTAGCTTAAGTGGTCAGCCAAGGGATCTATTGCGTCATACCTGCCAATTAATATAAGTGCTTGAGCCCTGCCCACTGATCTGAGGAATGTTTCCACAGCCAATCAGGGTGAGATATCCACACACTGTGACCCATAGTCTTTATGATTATTTTTTTGAATAATGGTTATGCAGTGTCAGAAAATTGTTGGAATAAATGTGCTTCATATAAAACCCTTTGTGCATCTGTTGGCTGACACACATCTGTGGATGACACACAGACAAGACTGGAAAACCTCAGTTTGTTACAACACATGGAAATTTGGTATCTTTGTGTAATAAATAACTTTGTAAGAATCCGGAGACAGTTGTTGTTACTGGGAATTGGATGATGGGTGAATGTGTTGATTCCAATTGGAAGAAATTAGTAACTTTATTTTACTAGTGGAAACATAGCCCAAAGGAGAGGTCAAGAGAATATCAGTTTAATTAAATTATTCAATTCAAATTGCTTTTACAAAAGGAACATTTGCTGTGTTACACAATTAACATGGCTTTTCCTCTAACATGTCAATAGAAATATTGACTCATGCACTTTACATTCTGTCTGTCTGATGAAACATACTAAAACGCTTAATGTGGCCCAGCAGTACCGGTATTTGTTTTGTACTCAATATGGATTTTTGGGGCCCATGTCCTTTTAAACAAAAGTTAAGTCATACAAATAAAGCGTTTTAGTGTTTTTACAATTGTAGACAAACAGGTGGCAACTGAAAAAAATATTTATTTTACTTAACATTTTGTGATATACACTCATCCTAGATACATTCATAAATGGTCAGTCAATTCAGTAAAATATCACTTCAGATTGTAACAGCCTCTTCGTTTCTGGTGATTTGACCTCACGATGTGCAAATGTAAGTGACATTGTCTTACCACATAATATACTTTTTTGATCATTTGGGTAAAGTAGTTCCTACCCCATGTTAAACATTATGCCCCTATTATATCATTCAACTTTGAAGGGATATATGAATGATGCACAGTAGGAGTGTTTTGTAAAGTGAGGCAACAAGGTCATGGATCGGAGGAGAACCTGTTCTAAACAACTGGCAAGGAGAGGAGATGACATCAGAACGCGTTCTGGGTCAGGTGTCATTGGTGCTTCTTGGCTGGGACACGAGAGCGAGCGATGAGGACCGGAAGCAAAGCCAATGCTGCCAGCGCCAAACCCACCAGGGGGCGGTAGAACAGCCAACCAGCAGCAATGGTGAGAAGGGAGAGGGAGCAGGAGACACACAGGGCAAACAGCTTCAACCCCAAAGAGACAAGCTCTCTAAGGATAGGGATCCAGTCCACTGTGAAGACAATATACACATTAACACCTAACAAATTAACACACCTCTGGTGTGGTGTACATTACATTTTTGGCATTTATCTGACGTCTTTAACCAAAGCGACTTACAAGAAATACATTTGTCTAAGTAAGTGAATCATCGATCACTCATTGTAAGTAGTCTATGCTATGACCAGGGGTCTATGCTATGACCAGGGGTCATATGGGCAATGGGTCTTCTCTGTATTTTGAATACATTATTGACATTTTGGGGAATATTCTTTTTCATTTTGAAAGTGTCCATTAGGCCATGGAGGTCAGTGGCAAACTCCTCTGGCACAAAAAAGTAGAACATTTTGAAGGGGAGTGTAGACTTTCTATAGGTATTGCATATATCTATACATGATGGGGATCAAATGTGTCCAGAGAATTTCGGTTGCAAGAGATTCACGAGAATTGCAATATCAAGGTTGACAAAGGTCCAGACCTGCAGTTACCGTACTTCTGACAGGCTGCATAGAACAGCAACCGCCTTCATTACGAGAGGCACTGCTGTGATGTATAAACTGTAGTAGGATATAAATCATTATGGTATTTGAGAGATCTATTGATCAGTTGATGGTTGTGTTATGTGGTGATTATTAAAAAATAAATAAAATGTTTAGGACATTTTATTGAGGATTTCAATAACCATCATGTCACGTTATGTTTTCAAGCCGTGCAGTCAGAATTGCACTTCATCATCCAATGTGAGACTGCAGACACACTGCCCCCGCCTGTTCTTGTCTAGCCTCACATTAATTCTAGTCAGGTTCAATCTTGAACTTAAACAAGCCCATTTTGATTGATTGTGAGTGAGTGAGTGAGTGAGTGTGTGTGTGTGTGTGTCTTATGTTACCTAATGTGTGGGCAATGCGGATGGTCAGACTAATGCCGAGGAACATGAGAGCCCAGCCTCCAGCCCTGAGAGCCCATGTCTTCATGCTGTTGTGCTGGTGCTCCAGTTCAAACACCTCCTACAGATGAAAGATAACCCATAACCAAAACATCACTTCATAATCCAAAAGCCACTGTACAACAAACCAAATGAAATATTGTACAGTAGAAACACGCCCACCTGAGGAGAGAGTTCCTTCAGGTACAGGAT